>NC_061118.1:96917726-96918750 GCF_002878395.1 Capsicum annuum
CCCCCCCCCCCCCTCTCTCTATATATATTTATCTATTTATTTATTTATTTATTTATTTATTTTTCTATTGTATAGAAGAGAGGTTATGCCAAGTTGTATATTTAAATATTTTATATTTATTTCATCTCCCCCCCTCTCCCTCTCTCTCTCTCTATATATATTTATTTATTTATTTTTCTATTATATAGAAGAGGTGGTTTCGACCACCTCTTATCCAATTACCAAAACATCCCTTTACTCCCACTTAATTACTTATCATATCCCAATATATAATAATTTTATTGTTTCATCATAATGGTTTAAATATTTAATATATTCTATTAATTTATATTAATTAACTATAACTATATATTGAAAGTAAAATTTTATTTATTTATTTAATTGACTATTATGTTCAAAACTAATTTGTTACTACAAATCACAATAATTAAAAACTTAAAATATTTAAAAGACATATATAAATTTTATTGACTCTCATTATTTTAGCAATGCCACATAAATTGAGATAAAAAAAAAAGTACTGCAAATCATAATAATTAACAACTTAAAATATTTAAAAGATATATAAAATTTAGTTGACCCTCAAAATTGTATCGAAGCCACATAAATTGGGACACAAGGAGTAAATATATTATTTGATAATTACATAAAAATTATTATAAATCACAATAATTAATAAGTTAAAATACTGTTAGAAAATAGATAAAAGTTCTATTCAACTCTCAAAATTTTATCGGTGCAGCATAAATTATGGCAAAATAAAAAATTATCTTAATTAATTACAACTAAATATTTAAAATTAATTTTATTATTTTAATTGACTTTTATATAGAAAATTAATCTTTTTATTTATTTATTTATTTTAGTAAATTTAAATTTTAAAATTATTTTTTTCTTATATAGAAATACTAATATTTAAACTTAACTTTAAATTTTTAAAGTACAAAATTAATAAAATAAATTTCTAATGATTATTTTCTTAGAATTTGTGTTGGGTCAATATGTATCAAGTTAAAAAGAAATT
>NC_061118.1:96918850-96950328 GCF_002878395.1 Capsicum annuum
TAATCTTTTTATTTATTTATTTATTTTAGTAAATTTAAATTTTAAAATTATTTTTTTCTTATATAGAAATACTAATATTTAAACTTAACTTTAAATTTTTAAAGTACAAAATTAATAAAATAAATTTCTAATGATTATTTTCTTAGAATTTGTGTTGGGTCAATATGTATCAAGTTAAAAAGAAATAAAGAAAAACATATAGTAAAATTTTATTTATTGTGAAAGATAAATATAATGCACTATCCAATAATATTTAATAATATTATATTTTTCATATGCAAATATAACATCCCGTATTTAATTAATATACTATTCCGGTGAATTATCGATGATTACTATTGGATATGATAAAATTATATTAATTTTTATAGTAATAACATAATCAATCGCTCTTAATTAATTATTATGTGTCATCTAAGTATTAAGAAAATAAATAATATTTAATGAAAAATAAAATAGACATAAAATGCGAAATTAACTCTGAATGTTTTAAATTAAATTTTCGTCTTCCGAATGATGATTTTACTATATCACTCCTTATTATAAGTCATTTATGTATTAGAAAAATAAGAATAACAAAATGATATGTCAACATAAAATATTTGATTAACTAGCAAAATTATATTAGTGCCACATAAATTAGGACAGGACAGAAGAAGTTATTAAACAACATATATTATTTGAAAATGAAATAAAAAGTACTGTAAATAACAATAATTAACAATTTTTTTTAAAAAAATTGACTGATTTCTGCTTCAGCTGCTTCAATCATGATTTTAATGTACAATGATGTTTAAAGAGGGTAAAATGACATAATGAGATTTAAAGAGGAAAAAATGTATGTAGTAAAGTGAGAAGAATAAAGCATAAGTAAATTTTATTACTATATTTTAAAGAAATTAAAGAAAAAAGGTATAAAGATTATTTGCAAAAGATTTTTACCAACTAATTTGAATATAAATAAAGTAAATTTAATTACAAAAAATGTGTATCTATCACAAATTTGCTACCAGACACTTCACACTTTCTTAATATTAGCAAATTTTCTATCAAATATGTGTAGCCATCTCTCTCAACTTTTTACAGCTCCTCAATATTAATTAACATTTCTCTGTTTTAAAAATAAAATAAAGAAAAGAAAATCTCAACTCTTCCTTCTTTATTAAAAAACAACACTATATTCTTGTGTTAAAATTAATAATTAAACAAAACAATAGCGAATCTAAGGTGTGTATTCTCTTTATCGGGTAAATTTACATGATTCTTAATCTTTGCGATATTGAAAATCAATAATTTGCTGGATATTTGATTTAAGTTATTTCATCAGATTTACGCCTTTTTTTTTTATATTTCTGATCACAAAATTCAACAAGAAGGTTAAAAGAAAGTTTCAATTGTGATCTTCTCAATCCAATCATACTAATAAAAATATTTTACTGATCAAACTTTTTACTCAAAGATAAATTTTAAAACTTAAAACTTGCAAGGACGGGCCTTGCACTTCTAGCTACATAGAGGAGGGAGTTTTGGACGACCAATGACAAATTGTTATTAAGCTCAAAATTCATGGGCAATATTAATATTTATTCTATTGTCCTCAACATAATTCTGGAAAACTACTTATTGAGAGCTCATGTCTGCAATTTAAGGTTAGTTATTCTCAAGTTTTTGCTTAATCCTATTTCTGCTCTCTTCAAATTTCTCAATTTCATTTGTTAATTTCATTGTTGTTGTCGTTATTATCCATCTTGATTTTGTCATTATATTTTTTCATTTATATGATCTATTTTTCTGCATTTTTTGTTCTAATAGAAAATACAAAAAGATTCATCAATACTCATATTTTTCTGCACATTTCTTGGTTTGCTTTTGTTTACCTGGTACTTTTGTAATTTCAAATAAATTTTTTATTAGATAATGTTATATAATGCATGTTAACTTCTTAGTAACCGATCTTGTTTTAGATGGAGAAAGTGTATAACTGAGGCTAGCAATTCCTTTTATTTTTGTTCCTTGTAACTATACATCTTCTTGATGTCATTTTTTTTAAATGGAACACCTTCATAAAAAAATAATAGCTTTTTGATGTAGGGAAAAAGTTCTGGGAAGAACTTGAATTGCACAGACGAGAAGCGGTGGCTCCTGTAGATAATGATAGTAATAGGACAGAAGAATATCCGTATTCGATTTCGATATCCGGGTTGGAATTTCAGGAGAAAGGGAGAATGCTGGTGTTTCCATGTGGGCTTACATTAGGGTCCCATATTACAGTTGTTGAGAAGCCACGGAAGGCGCATCCGGAGTATGAACCGAAGATATCTTTGTTAAGAAATAGCCAATATTTGATGGTTTCACAGTTTATGAAGGAGTTACAGGGTCTGAAGACGGTTGATGGCGAGGACCCACCGAGGATTCTCCATTTCAATCCGCGTTTGAAGGGTGATTGGAGTGGAAAGCCTGTGATTGAGGTCCAAGGATACTGAGAAAACTGGTGAGATAATGAATTTGGTTTATTGATTTAACTTTTAATTGTTTTATTGAGTGTAAACTTAAATTTCTGTTCATTGATGTTTAATATAAGTTAAAAATCTGTACTTTAGGCAAATTATGGGGTGGGGTAGGGGAATAAAAGCTTATGGTAATACATCTGTCTGTTAGAAGCTTGGCTATTGATTTTGAAGTATTAAAGGAAGAAAGATTAACTGAGAATGCGTTGTTAGTTGTATTATCTGTTGTACTGTGAATTAGTTTAGTGTATGGTATCTTTTGCAGTTGATAGGCAGGTTAAATGTGAGAACTGGATTCGAGATGATGACGACAATCAGTCCGAGCAATCAAAGTCATCATGGTGGTTAAACCGACTTATTACAGGGCGGACAAAGAAGATGTCTATTGATTGGCCATATCCATTTTCAGAGAATAAGTTATTTGTGCTAACTCTTAGCGCTGACTTTGAGGGTTATCACATAAATGTTGATGGAAGGCATGTGACCTCATTTCTGTATCGAACTGTGAGTAACATACTTTTACATTCAAGTTCATACTGGATTATTAAATAGGACTATTCTTAAGGTTGTTCTTTCTTGTGCTGTTAGGGATTTTCCCTTGAGGATGCCGCTGGTTTGTCACTGAACGGTAACATTGATGTTGATTCAGTGTTTGTTGCCTCCTTGCCAGCAACACATCCTAATTTTGCACCTCAGAGGCATCTTGATATGTCAAACAGATGGAAGGCACTGCCTCTCCTTGATCAGCCTGTAGATCTGTTCATTGGTATTCTTTCTGCTGGCAATTATTTTGCTGAGTGAATGGCTATAAGAAAGTCTTGGATGCAGTATCAGCTAATCAAATCGTCTAATGTTGTCACTCGATTCTTTGTTGCATTGGTAGGTTGACATATTGGTAGCGCATGAACCCTACTGGAAATTTCTGTTGCTATTAGCATTGACATTGGTATTGGTAAAATTTTATTTAATTTTGAGATGGATTTTGACAGCACGAGAGAAATAAGGTAAATGTGGAGCTAAAGAAAGAAGTAGAATTTTTTGGTGATATAGTCATTGTTCCTTATATGGATCATTATGACCTCGTGGTTCTGAAAATTGTTGCCATCTGTGAATATGCGGTATGATTTTGGATTGCCCATGAACCTTGACATTAGTTTTGTCCCCAAAAAGTAACCTCATATATATGTTTGGTTTTTTGCAGGTCTGTGTAGCATCTACCAAAAATATCATGAAGTGCGACGATGATCCTTTGTGAGGGTGGATGATGTTATCAAGGAAGTTAATAAAGTGCCTGAAGATTGGAGCTTATATATTGGAAATATCAATTTCCACCATAAGCCTCTGCGTAGTGGTAAATGGGCAGTGACATATGAGGTAATAATTTGGATCTTCTTGTGGGTTTCTTCCTCAAAATCTCTACCTCATATTAAAAGATCCAAATGCTTCTAGATAGTTTTAGTCTTTTGTGTTTTCTTTATATTTTGGATCTTTTTGCGAAAATTCTGATTTTACCACTAATCCTAGAGTCTGAATCACACTTTGGTTACGGATAAAGGGATTCCAACCATCTTACTATATCCATCGGTGTACTTTTTGTTTCTCCGACATAACACCAAGGTCATAATTTTTCAAAAGTAAACTTGGCGGAGAAGAACTTGATAGATGAGACTTGAGAGAATGGTCATTTAAAATTACGACTAACATCAATATTCTCATGAATTGGACTTGAACATAACGAAATGGATATAGAAGATTCATATATATGATGAACATAAATTATTGGAGATTAACACGAAGTTGATGATGACTGATCAACTATATTTTTGTAAATACAGGTTTTTTGTGGATAAGGTACCAATAAGGATATATAAGAATGCGAATCACACGAACAATTTCTTTCCTGCCCAGAGGCCATTTTATGTGGTTTCTAGCATATGGAATGCAGATAATTGGGCCTACTAGAGGAGGCTTAGAAAAGATAAACTGGAAAAATGCACCATTTGTAGCATCTTATAACAAATTCACTATAGATGCTTGTACATGGAAAAATCCTTACCCTGCTTGTGTTTCCACCACGACACAACACTGGTGGGATCAATACAATGCTTGGCACTTATCAAGTAAACAGAAGATTGATTATGCTTGGGTCCGGAGGAACTTTGTGGTTTACAATTATTGCCAGGATACTCTGAGGAACCGTTACAAGCCTCAGGAGTGTTGGTTAAATCCATTGGACTAATATAATAAAGAAGATACTAGATTAGATTCTTTTGAGAGGGGGAAATTGTAGTATTTTGATTTTTAGTGTATATATTGGACTCTGTCCTACTTATTCGAGATTGAGCCATAGTGGATCCATCGATTGGTACATTGTAATCCATCTATTGGAAAAAGCATAACGTTACTACTATTGGAAAGTGAAAGAGTTATTCTTAATGTAATCTTTAAATATGTAATGTTTTATTCAAGGAAGTTAGATTTCTGTTTCAATTAGTTGTTTAAGAAGTAAGGGCTCCTCTGATCCAACTTCTGTAACATAGCATCTTGTATGTTTCCTAAAGATCGTTATCATGTTATATAAGAAATTAGATGTATAAAGATTCCTTCTCTGGATCATGTCGTATTTTTTATAGAGTAATTATAAAGTAGTATTATTCTGTCATTGATATTATGTGGTTTAATTTGTCAGAAAATCGAAAGATGAACTTAGACAAGGGAGAAATATGCTAGAGTATCAAAGAGGAGTTGCAGAATATGTTGAAAGTTAAAATTTTAATTCAATTCAACTTGTAGGACTGTTGAGATGAGTGAAGAACACGGTGAAATTGACGAATGCAGTGAGTTCGGTACATCTGTAACTTTGACATGTCACATAGCATTAAAGTTATGGTAATAGTCTTTGTTTAGTAATATAATTATTTGAATATAAATATGGTCAATTTTTTTATGACTTGCAGGGAAAGAAGCTTTCTGGAAGCAACTTAATCTTACTTCTAAACAAATGTCGAATAGTAACAAGCTATTTATGTCTTATGGTATTGTTATGAGAGAATTTTGTATTGTTTTTTGAATTTTAGCAAAGCTGTTGACCGCTTTTCTCCCAAAGTAAATCATTCACATAGTTTATAGAAGTATTTTTTTTCCTTTTTCGACATTGTAATACAACTTTAGCTCTTGAGAAATAGTCTTTCTACCTTTCATGGTAGAAGTAAGCTGTGTGTGCACTCTATCCTCAAACCATACTTGTAGGTTGTTGTTTTATAACTTTATGAAGGTTTTTCTGCATTTTGAAGGCGATGTAAAACTTCTCGTACGCCGTTTTCTGAGGATAATATGGAGATAGACAATCTAAGTGGGAACTATCATACATATTATTTGAAACATATGGAAAACGTGATTAGAGTGTACATTCAACATATTGATATGTACATATTTTTGTGTTCTAAGGTGCAAAACAACTCGACATAATCTGTTGGTTTATATTTTAAATCTATCATACAAAGTCTTTTTGCATAATGCTTCTTAATTTGGTTTGAATTAAGAGGGTTGTTTCTTTATGGGAGAAAATTCATCAACAATAACATACTCAGTGTATTTTCAAAAAATAAATAGTTTCAATTCAATTTCAGGTTTACACCTCAAAATATTTGTAGCAAATAAAAAGTTACTTCGAATTCTTCATGTTGGGCCCATGCTTATCTAGTTTTTTTTATATAGAAAGGTGAGTTATGGGACGATCAAGGGCATTATAGTCATTTCACAATATAAATTCATCATCCAAAATTCATCTCTTTTTGTTGGGCCCCATTTCCCATTCAATCTTCTCTCTCTTTTTTAAAATGCTTTACTTCTCACCCGAGCTATATAAATTATATCCCCCCCCCCCCCCCCCCCCCCCCCCCCCCCCCCGCCCCCAAAAAAAAATCACAAAATAATCTACAACTTAATGTTTATTATACTTAGGAGTGGACATGGTATGGTATATATGAAATACCATGCAAAATCAATAAATTTTATATCGTGGTATGAATGTTATGGTATTTGGTAAGAGTTTTAAATTATTTTGGTATTTGATACGGTATTTGAAATTTATGCAATAAATATCAAAATATCATATACCGCACCAAAGTTTTTTGATAATAGAGGTAATACATCAAAACCTCCCTAAACTTGTCTGCCCAACTTACTTTAACACTTAAACTAACCTTCTATTTATTTACCGCCTTAACATTTTTAAAGTGAATTAATTTCAACCCTAATGCTGACGTGATATTTTAAAAAAATAAAATAAAAATAATGCGTGAATTTTTTTTATTTTTTATGAGAAAATAGCCAAAAGCCCCCCTACCTTTACCCCAAATTCCAACTATATACCTATACTTTTTGGGGTCCAATGACTCCCCTGAACCATTTTAAAATGGATTTATTTCCCCCCCTAAATGCTAAGGTGGCACGGAAGGTATAGTGCACTCTCTTTGAGAGAGTGAAGACATTTTAATCCCTTAAATTTTTAATTTCTCATGTTTTTTGTTTATTTTTCAATTGTCTTCTTTCTCTTTTCTTTCTTTAACACCATGACTTTTCTTTTTTAACACCATAGCTGCTTTTCTCTTCTGTGTTCTTTCTTTCTTTCTTTCTTTCTTGTTTCTTTTCTTCAACAAAACAACATGACTGCTCCACACACACACCAAGTAAATTATTCGCAATTTTATAAAAAATAACTCTATTAACCATTATTTTAACACACACCCCAAATGGATCTATCTTCAATTCCATCAAAATAATAAAATTAACAATTATTTCAACACAAATGCAAAATGGGTCATCTTCCATTTCATCAAAATAACAAAATTAATAATTATTTCTACAATTAGTGCAATATTTAAAATATAATTTGTGGACGGCTTGCACCATTTCTACACTACTACAACAGGCTGTGCTGATGGTACAGATGCAACAGCCAAGTGGACTGCTTTTAACTAATGAAGGCTCTAACTAGAACATGGTTGATACATAAAAACACCTCAAAAGAGTTGGGTAATCGAAAGAGGAAGGATTCAATCTCGGGGAAGAATTGGGTAGTGACAAAGAGCTATTGGAAAAAGTGTTCAGTACAAAGAGCCATTGCACTTTCGATTAAAAAAAGTTGCAGTTTATAGTTTTTTCTCAACCTGTGATGGCTAGAGAGTTGCAACCAAAACTACCAAGTGTAAAATTGAAGAAACTTTGATTTGTTTGTTTCATAAATAATCAGCGAGGCCAATTGGCAGGGTAGATGTCTGGAAATGAGAAGTGAGCATAGTTGTTTGATATGGAAGGGACTGAATTACTCCCTGTGGCACATGAATCAGATAAGAATGGGTGTTTTACCCTCTCGGCCATTTTAATACTTGGAAATTGCAGAATCCATTTTCAAAGTATGGGGGAGGGAAAAAGAAAAATAGACAGAAAAAAAAAAAAGAATATATATATATATTAAAGAATAATAATTAATTTTTTTATATAAAAATATAATATTATGTGGAAATTACGTGGCATTACATGACAAGTGCGTGTTGCTTACTTTCCATTACACATCTGGGTGTCAGTTTTCAGGGGGTAAATTCCACTTTATAATAGTTCGGGGGTTGATAGGACCCCCACAAAGTATACGTGTGTAGTTGGAATTTGGGGTAAAGGTTAGGGGGACTTTTGGCCATTTTCTCTATTTTAAAAGCCTACTAATATTATATATATATATATATATATATAATAGAGAAAGAAAAAAAATCCCTCCTTCCTCACCCATCCCACCCGCCAACACCCCCACACCACTTCTCCCTTCAACTGCCATATCCACCACCAGTCCCCCATTCCCCCACCGTCACCAGTCGCCCCTCCCATCAAAGTTGCCCCCCTCTAATTTCTCCTCCTTCAATTCGTTAGATCAATAAAAAAAATTGAATTTGAAAATTAAAAAATTTACATGATTTGGATGTTTGATTGTTGATTTTAGAGAATTTTGTGTTGATTTGATCGAATTTATCACGTGGGTTGAGTTTTTATCATTATTTTATGGTAGTTTTCGATGATGGTGATGGCATTTTTTGGCAAAAATTTGCCCAAAAATCTGAGGTGTATATGTGCAGGTGTAGTTGTATGGGGATGGATGGGGTGTGTGCAGGTGTGGCTGTGTGGGGGTGGATAAGGGTGGATGGTGGTGTGGCTGTGTGGGGATAGACGGAGGTGGATGGGGTTGTGGTTGTGTGGGATGGATAGGGGAGGATGGTGGTGTAGCTGTGAGGGGGTGGACTGGGGTGGATGGAGGTATGGCTGTGTGGGGGTGGATGAGGGTACGTGCAGGTATGGTGGTTGCGGGGAGGAGGGGTGGTTATGAAGAAGATGGAAAATGGGGTTTGATGTTCCGGCTTTTGACGGAATATTTTCGGCCTTTTTCTAAGGATAATTATATGTTTTCAAGCAACCATTGTTGTCTTTAACTTGGTATTTTAATGTTTTCAGGATTTGATTGTTGGTTGCGTGGGGGAAGCTTTTGAAGAAGCCAATAATCCAGTCCCCCTTGTGGTTTCTAATGCAACCACCAATACCCCCGATACCCGAGTTGCCGAGGCAAGCCCCGTCAGTGTTCAGCTTGTATCTGGTATTCACAGGAGGTAGCCAGCGAACCTTGATACAGATTTCTTGAGGGGATGAGGGGATGGAAGTGGAAGAAGAGAAAACTCAATAGCATTAGCATAAGCATTTCGAAAGGATGGGATGATATTTTTATTATTAAAAATCCTATTGTTTCTGCATTTCCATAATTCCCACAGGAAGAAAGCGACAAGAACAAGGAGGCTGATATTATGGTCTACCATAGCATTATTGGACCAGTCTCTGATGGAATGCAGGAGGTTATTTGTGGTGAGATTGGTTAAAGTAGGTGTGGAGCAGCCGAGTTTTTGGAATAAGCTAAGCCAAAGAGTAGTCGAACGACCACAAGACCAAAAAATATTCATTATATCTTCATGGCTATTCAGGCAAAATTTACAGGTAGGGTCGATTGGGACACCCATTCGATGGAGAGTAAGATTGCCTATTGTGTTGAATAAGCCACAGAAAATGCTCAATTCAAAGTAAAAAGTGATTAAACTTAATTAAAGGTAACTTCAGAAAATGATCAAAATAGGCCTGTGAGGACGACGAAAAAGTCATATCCTTACTTATATATATTAGTAATTTATCAACTACATCATTTGTATTTATACTAGTTTCATGAGGCCCGGGCTTGTGATATAAAAATAATAATTTAAATTTAAAAATTATAATTTATATTATATCTTTTACTTTATACTTAACATAATCTAATGACCGACGTATTAAATGTATTTTTTTTATAAGTTTTATAATTATTAAAGTTCTTAATCACATAATTGAATAATTTTAAATAAATTTTTATTTGTTCAGAAGAAAGTATTATTGGAGAATTAGAATATATCAAAAGGACACAAGTAATTTAATATTTTATAAAATAACATGATGATATTTTAATAATGGCAATTCAATGATAATAAAAAATAAAAAATATTGATATTTTAATGAGTTTGTGGGTATGTAATTTCTTTGCTATAAATAGAAATAAATTTATCTTGATATTTATTATTTTATTTTCTCCTATTCTTTCATGTGATAGGAGTTTTTGCAAAATTTATTTTTTTCAATCTAATACAACAAAATATTTCAATGACTTCAAGTATATACAAAAATGGTTACAACCTTAATTTAGAAGATTTACATAAACCAACTTAATGGTGATCTATAAAAATATTAAATAATAATTAAATTAAATTAATAGATTGTTCCATTTGGTCCATTTACTTGTCATGTTTATTATTTATGTGCCCTTTAAAAAATATTCTATTCATCCTATTTTAATTATTGATTTATCTTTTTTCCATGTTCGCTAAAAAAATAATAAAGATAATGTACTATTAATTATTGATTACATAAACCAACTTAATGGTGATCTATAAGAATATTAAATAATAATTAAATTAAATTAAATTAATAGATTGTTCCATCCGATCCATTTACTTGTCATGTTTATTATTTATGTGCCCTTTAAAAAATATTCTATTCACCCTATTTTAGTAATTGATTTATCTTTTTTCATGTCCGCTAAAAAAATAATAAAGGCAATGTACTATTTATTATTGATTAAATTATCTTATTTATTATGTATTTGTTAAAGAATTGAACAATATTTACTATAAGGGTGTAATTGAAAATTATAACTAACTTTGATTTTATATGAAAGTTATTTTTGAATAATTTTTTTTGAGCAAAAGTGATTATTAATTTAAAATGAAGAGAATTTTAATCAAAAGATAATTTATTAAGTGATAAAAAGAGACCAATTACAAACACACAAGTGGGAATGACCTTAACAAAAAGAATAAGGGCAAAAATGAAAATGTTTAACAAAAGAACACCATCAATTACCATCTTAAATTCACTTAGCCAAGGAAGTGAAATACCTAAAATGCCCTTGTGAGGACTACCAAAGTTTGAGATTCTCCCTTATATATAATAGTAATTTATCAACTACATGTCAAAATTTTAGAGGAAAAAAGTTATTTATCATCCACATGCCTTAATTTTAAAGGATTTTAAAAAAATAAAAATGACCATAATGCTATTGTGAGGACTACCAAATTTTGGTATCCTCTCTTATATATAAGTACTAGATATCGATAACCCATGCCAGCATGAGCCCAATATATATTTTTTATCTCAATTTACATTATTAAAATAATTTATATTTTTAATTATTGTGATTTATAATATTTTTCTTCTGTTTCAATTTAAATGGTGTTGGTGTAATTTCGAGAGTCAATCAAATATTTTATATTTTTTAAATTTCTTAAGTTGTTAATTATGTGACTTACAATGTCTTTTGCATTATTTTTCAATAATATATGAATATTTTGCCTGTCTCAATTTATGTGGCACAAATAAAATTTCGACAGTCAATCAGTTTTTTTTTACATATATACTTTTATATTAATTTCTTAATTATTGTGATTTATAATACTTTTTATTTTATTTTTAAATAATATATGTTATTTTATGTCTTGCTCTATCCCATTTCAATTTATGTGCACTAATATAATTTCAGTAGTCAATAAAATTTTTTATGTTGACATATCATTTTATGCCTTTTTTACCCTTTTTAATGAAATATTGTCAATTTTTCAATGCTTAGACAACCATAATAATTAATTAATGGTGATATAGTAAAATCACGATAAAGTAATGAAGCACACATGTCTTAAGTGACTTGTAAACTAATTAGAAGCGACATAGCAAAATTATTATAAAAAAATAGTTTTATAATAATTAATTAATGATGGTACGGTAAAATTATGATTGAAACAGTCATAAATGTTATTTTACTTTTTTTCTAATTAAATATAATTAATTTTTTAATATGTATATGACTTATAATATTCAATTTGAAATATAATAATTAATTGGGAATAATATAGTTAAATTACGATTAAAGCAGTTGAAGCAGACATGTCATAAATGTCTATTTTAATTTTTTATTAAATATTATTAATTTTTTAATACATAAATGACTTATAATAATTAATTAGGGGTGATATAGTAAAACTACAATTGAAGCAGCTGAAGCAGGCATGTCGACCTTGTGCTTGCTTTGCTGATACAGTAAAATTACGATTGAAGCAACTGAAATAGTCATAATATCTATTTTACCTTTTTTCTAATTAAATATTATTAGTTTTGTAATACATAAATGACTTATAATAGTTAATTAGGATTACAATAATTAATTAGGGGAAATATAGTAAAAGTACGGTTAAAGTGCTGAAGTAGACATGTCATAAATGTCTATTTTAGTTTTTTATTAAATATTATTAATTTTTGAATATATAAATGACTTATAATAATTAATTTGGGGGGATATAGTAAAATTATAATTGAAGCAGCTGAAGCAAACATGTCAACCTCCTGCCTGCTTCAGCTGCTTAACTCGCTCTTATAATATAAGAGAATATATGAAATTAGCATAAAAAAATTAGTTTTATTAATAACAATCAATATCTAATATTTATTTTACAAGTGAAAATAATAAGTAATATTAACTTTACAAACATATTTCAATGTAGAAAATATAAAATAATGAATAAAAATAAGGACGAATTTTTAAAGATTATATTTATTTAGATAAATTTTAATTTATGTAATACACTATTAAATGACAATCACAACTCATTTATTTATATACACAATAGATAATATCGTTTCTTATTACTTGACCCCCATAATAAAAATAATTGTTTTAATTTACTTTTCAATTTATGAAATCAAGAGGATTATATTATGTTGTTTTATATCCTTGATATTAAATAACTACATAATATAGTAGTATAGATATTTAAAATTTCAAAGTATCACTAATACGGTTAATTCAGTAAAATGCACCTCTAAATAAAATTTTCTTAAAATTTTCTTAAAGGTTGTGTCATGTCAATAAAAGTCAAGTAATATGAAATGGATATAGTAAAAGATTGGTGAAACACAAAGTATATACACATACATGTACATCTATATCTATAATCTATAATCTATAATATATTAAAAGTGTGAAGACCCTTCGAAAAGTGATTTGAACTTTTTGTCATTTATTAAAAGACTCCGCAATAGATAACATTATCTTTTCACAGTTTTCCTTTAATTTATAACATTGAATATTAACTTTAATAAATATATAAGAAAATTAAATGGAGAAGATTTTTTACTTTTAGTTGAATTCCTAAATTTATAGCAATATTTTGTTAAAGAAATCCAACTTCAAAGAAATTATTATATATAAAAAAGTTCTACATAAGGTAAAATTCTAAATCTATCTATAATCTATAATCTATAATAATATATTAAAGGTGTGAAGATCCTTAGAAAAGTGATTTGCACTTCTTGTCCTTCATTAAAAAACTCTGATTTAGACAAAATAATCTTTTTACCCTTTTTTTCTTAATTTATTATTTAAATATTTTTATTATATTAACTAGACTCCTAAAATATATGGGAAGAAGAATTAATTAATATTCTCTCCCAACCAAAAAAGGACTCCTAAAATAAGAAAAGAATAGAACTCAATTAAAAAAATATTCCTATAAATATTTAGACTCTTATACATATTCGTAATTTTTAGGTGGCGAATTCGTTTCGTAATTGCCGGCGTTATTCTAAGAACTAGCTTAATGTACGTGTGTTGTACGTTTATCAAGCATTAATTGAGAATAAACATATATAAAAAGGGAAAATTATTGTGTGTACATTATTTTATGAAGTACAAAAAAAAAGTATAATATAAAATTTTAAAGATAAAAAGGTGTAGTCAATTAAAGAGGAATATAATAAATCATCATCACACAAATAATAAAGAAGCAAAATTAGATGTAGCCAAATATATATTTTCGTTTAAATTATATGATTTAGTCTTTTTCTATAAGTTGAGATGGTCTCTATCATTTTACGAATCTATTTATTTTAAAATGATGTGAGATTTCTTTATTTGGAAACAAAATAATAATATGGTTTATACGTAGTTTGATGTTTAATGACTGATGTATATTAAGCTGATAGTATTCATATTTTTGTCCCAATTGAGATAATCATTGTATGGCCTTTCAGGATTTTAATTTGCTCTCTTTTAGATCCACTTATTATGAAATAATTGGAGTATGTATTTCTCAAAAAATGAAAACATTAATCGAGATTATAAACCTGTAGTTTTAGAATCTCATAATTTCAGTTACTTTTTTTTTTCATTCATGACTTTTAAGGATGATATTTCCTGCTTACATAACTAACACTTATTTTTCTAAAATACTTCTTTTCGTGAGAAACATTTTCTTCGTACCGAAACACACCCAAATAGGCTTTTGTAGTTTCAAAATCTCATAATTTCAGTTACTTGTTTTTTTTTCATTCATGACTTTTAGGGATGAAATTTTCTGTTTACATAACAAATGCTTATTTTCTTAAAATACTTCTTTTCATGAGAAAGATTTTCTTCGCACTAAAACACACCATAATAGGCTTATAGCTAACACAACCTAATAGGCATATAGCTAACTCAAACTACATTATTATATTTCATATTCATGATATTATATTGAGTGTATATCATTCTAAATATTTATCCTTTTTTACCTTTGCCATATTTTATATGTATTCTTTATACAGTTAATTTGTATTAGTAGATCTTTAGTCATTATTACTGTACACTAATTTATTGTATGTTTGTTGCACGTGTGTATAATATCAAAGAAGAAAGTCGCATGTACATGAATCCATTTATATTCAAGACAATGGATTTAGTGTACATATGTTGCACGTGTGTTAAAAAAGAAAAAGTTGAATGTATAAAAAGAACAAATTCATTATATTAAAATTAATAACAAATAACTTTAAAAATCTGTATATAAATATATTAAACAATATATTTAAAATAAAAATAAATATAATGATCATCTAAACATTTCTTTTCAAATGTCTAAACCATCTTACTTTCGCCTCTCTGAAAATCACTTAACTTAAATAGATATTTGAGAAGTTAATTCATTTAGCTTGTAAGATAAATAAAAAAAAAAGAAAAAAGAAAAAAAGAAATTGCGGAGTTCATGTTAAAGCTAGAATCTATATCTATATCTATAATCTATAATATATTAAAAGTGTGAGACCCTTAGAATAATGATTTGAACTTTTTGTCCTTCATTAAAAGACTTTTCTTTAGACAAAATTGTCTTTTCACTATTTTTTAATTTATTATTTAATTATTTTTTATTATATTAACCAAACTTCCTAAAATATATGGGATTCCTAAAACATATGGTGGGAGAATTAATTAATATTTTTCTTTCTACTAGACTTTCTAAAATATACGGTACTCTTAAAATATATGGTATGAGAAGTAATTAATATTTTTCTTTCTACTATTCAATTAGAAAAATACGCATAAAATAGGACCCTATTAAGAAAATACTTCTATAAATATTGAGATGTACGTTGAATTAGAGAACAAACCGGTTTGCTTATTAGGAGAATATGATTGATGTTCATCTAACTAGATTCGATTGTATGTCTAGATTGATGGATGCTTGATTCTCTAACCCTCAACTTTTTCACTGTTTTTGTTAGCATAATAGAATTCAACGTGTGTGTATATATATACACACATATATATATGCACACATATATGTATATATGTGTGTGTGTGAATTCAACGTGTGTGTGTATTCTTTGTTTTCATTCAAAATCATTCTTTAGGGTCAAAATTTTCGCTCAGATAAGAATTAGGTGTATCAAAATCGAAGCTTTGTGATCACTATTATACTTTTATTTATAGTTTACAGGTCATAGATGAATGTCAGTTGGCTTTGAAGAATTTTTTGTGTAAAGGTCAAGTTTAATTGTATTGTTTTGATATCTTTAATATCTTATTATTTTATTTTAATTTACAGATGCTAGATAAATGTAGGTCGGCTTTGAATTTTTTTCCAGATAAATGTTAGGTTTAATTGTATTATCGTAATATCTCTATTAGTTTGTCGTTATTTTGTGGTAATTTATAATTTGTGGATGAATCTCGATCGGCTTTGAGAATTTTTTGTGTACAAAATTTAAGTTTAATTGTATTGTTTTGATATCACTTTTATCGTATTATTTTGTTGCAGTTTACAAGTGATAGATAAATGTTGGTCGGCTTTGAGAAAATTTTTAATGGAAAAGTTAGGTTTAGTTGTATTATTTTGATATCTCTATCATTGTATAGTTTTGTTGCAATTTACAGATGGTAGATGAATATCGATCGACTTTTAAAAATATTTTTGATAAAGATTAGGTTTAATAAATAAATTTTTCATCTTTACACACTCAAAAGATATTAAATTTAATTATTATATTCATCTTTATTATTTAAATAAATATTCTATTTAGTGTAATGTTTGAACTCATTAAAGTGAGGTATGTTAGGGGTTTTGCCCTAATTTTCTTACCAAATTTAAGTTTTACTTTTCTTTTAAGGAAAAAAAAGTAATACCATAATTACTTTTACTTTTCCTAAAAAGAAAAATATAAAAATTTTCATATTTGGCCAACCTCTTTCTTGGAGGAAAGATTTTGGAACTAGAAGACTTCTCTTCTCATACCATAACACAATAACATCCACAATGAAATCTTTTAAGAGTTTCGTTTAGGGAAGATTTTCTCTCCCTTTAGTTTTATGCTTTTTAATATTAGATTTCATGTGTAGGCCAATTGGTCAAATCATATAATAATATTATGTTTTTAGGATTGTTTTCGTTGTTGTCTGATTTATCCTCTCATAGTCTGTAATAATTAGATTTCACATGACGCCCTCTCGATTTTGAACCCAACAAGTGGTATCAGAGCTTATAGTTCAATGGTCCAATGGTGTGGTAAGACGAGATTAAACAGGTTTAAAGCGGTTTCAAAATCAAGCTGCAACAAGTTGGCGATAATGAAGATCTTTGTCTAGCTAAATGTAGAGAACAAGTTTCAATCATATTTTCAACATTCCTGTTGCTAAATCTTTAAAAATAAAAATAAAATATTAATTTTTTAACTTATTTTTAATCATGATATTTTAAACTTTATTTTTAACCATGACAAGCAGCAGTTATGAAGATTATATCAAGAATGAAGTTCATGCATGTGATGGGAAGAAGGCGAATCAAGTGAAGAAAATCAAGCAAAAAATGGAAGATTTGTTTGGGTTTTTGCCCTGATTTTCTTACCAAATTTAAGTTTTACTTTTCTTGGAAGGAAAATAAAAGTAATACCACAATTACTTTTACTTTTTCTAAAAAGGAAATATAAAAATTTTCATATTTGGCTAACCTCTTTCTTGGAGAAAAAGTTTTGGAACTCTAATATATAGAAGACTCCTCTTCTTATACCATAACACAATAGCATCTACAATGTAATTTTTTAAAATTTTCGTTAGGGGGAGATTTTCTCCCTCATTAGTTTTATGTTTTTTAATATTTGATTTTATATGTAGGTCAATTGGTCAAATCATATGATAAAATTATATTTTTAGTACTATTTTCATTGTTGTCTGATTTATCCTCTCATAGTTTGCAACAATTAGCTTCCGCATGACGTCCTCTCGATTTCAAACCCAACATAGGACTCTATTAAGGAAATACTTCTATAAATATTGAGATGCACGTTAAACTACCGAAGAAATCAATTTATTTGTTGGGAAAATATGATTGATGCCCATCTGACTTAATTCGATTGCATGTCCAAATCGATGGATGCTTAATTTTCAAACCCTCAACTTCTTCACTATTTTTGTCAACATAATAGAATTCAACTTGTGTGTATATATATATATCTTCTTTGTTTTCATTCAAATCATTCTTTAGGGTCAAAATTTTCGCTCACACAAGAATTATTTTCATCAAAATTGAAGTTTTGTGATCACTATTGTATTATTTTATTGTAGTTTACAGGGCATAGATGAATTTACAGGTGGTAGATGAATTTCGGTCAGCTTTGAGGATTTTTTTTAGGTAAAGGTTAGGTTGAATTGTATTATTTTTATATCTCTGTTTTGAGAATTTTTTATGTGTAAAGGTTAAGTTTAATTGTATCATTTTGATATTTCTATTATCGTATTATTTTGTTATAGTTTATAGATGGTAGAAGAGAGTCAGATGACTTTGAGAAAATTTGTGTAATTATATTGTTTTTATATGTCTCTATCATCGCATTGTTTTGTTGCAGTTTACAGGTGGTAGATGAATGTCGAACGACTTGAATAAATTTTTTTGGTAAGGGTTAGATTTAATTAAATAAATTCTCCAAAAGATGTTGAATTTAATTATTGTATCTATCTTTATTATTCAGACAAATATCCTATTTAGTATAACTTTTGAACTCAATAAAGTGAGGTACACGTGCGAGACATGTACACCTACACTAGTATTTTAGAAAAATTGGTGGAAATATTTTATATAAAACATGTGAAAATTTCTAAAAGAAGAAGCAGAAAAATTTCTTGGAAAAACTAAAGGCAATGCGTGATTTTTTCCAATTAAGCACTTTCTTCCTTTGTTGTAATATTTTAATTTAGAAGTCATTATATTTCTTCTTTTTTTTTTTTTCAATTTTAGAATTTCCTTTTTAGGTTTATACGAATATTTTATTTGGGTATTAAAATTTTGTGACCGGAGCTTTGTTATTGGGTAACTTTGTAATTTTTGGATTTCAAATTTCTATTTATATTATGTTTTAATTTTATTGATCATAATTAACATTTCATTCTTTTATGTTTGTAAATAGTTTTGTTATTAGATCTCTAACATAATATGTTATTTTATTTTTCAGGTTTCGAATTTTCTTTTCTATTATGTTGGTTTTATTGATAAAAAATAACGAAACATCTTTTCATGTTTGTATGTAATTTTCATTATTGAATCTAGAACGTGATTTTGTTGTTTCTAGGTTTTAAATTTCCTTTTCTATTACATTGTATTTATTGATCATGAATAATAAGCTTTCGTTACTGAGTAACTTTGTGATTTCTACTCAAAACAACAAGTTTGTGAATTTTTGTGTAAAGATTAAGTTTAATTGTATTATTTTGATATTTTTATTATCGTATT
Organism: Capsicum annuum; assembly: GCF_002878395.1. Taxonomy (NCBI): domain Eukaryota; kingdom Viridiplantae; phylum Streptophyta; class Magnoliopsida; order Solanales; family Solanaceae; genus Capsicum; species Capsicum annuum. The sequence continues at coordinate 96,938,064 of NC_061118.1, forward strand.
ATTTTATTATAGTTTATAGGTGGTGGATAAATGTTAGTCGGTTTTGAAATTTTTGTAGGTAAAGATTCTATTTAATTGTATTGTTTTGATATCTTTAAAATTTTCTTGTGTGTATAAAGTTTAGGTTTAGTTGCATTGTTATGATATCTCTATTATCGTATTATTTTGTTATAGTTTACAAGTAGTAGATGAATAACGATCGACTTTGAGAAATTTTTTTCAAGGGTTAGGTTTAATTGTATTGTTTTGATATATCTATCATCGTATAGTTTTATTTTAGGTTAAAAGTGGTAGATAAATTTCGATTGGCTTTGATAATTTTTTTGATAAATATTAGGTATACTTAAATAAATTCTCCATCTTTAGATGTTTAAAAGATATTAAATCTAATTATTGTATTCTTCTTTATTATTTAAACAAATATCCTATTTAGTGTAACATTTAAACTCATTAAAGTGAAGTACACATGCGAGGAGCGTACGCCTAATACATATATACACACTTAGGAGGGGCATGGTTGGGAATAAGTTACTCAGAAATTAGTTATCTCAAAATAAGTTATAGTAGAATGTGTATGTGATAATTATTCCATAACTGTGGTATAAATTATGGGATGAATAATTTCGAGATTAGCTAATACCTCCAACTAAATGCAGAATAAAATAATCATGAATTTTATCATCGAATTATTATAATTATACCTCATACCAAGCGACTCTTTAATATATATAATATTGAAATAACAAACTTAAAAATAGCATTAAATTTTTTGAAAAATTTATAAAAAGTATTATTTTACTTATAAGGTTAATAAAGTGAAATAAAATGCTATAAATACCTCCACTACGTTACTGCCTAGGTTATTCAAGCACGATAGTTTTTTCAGTTTCCTTCGCCAAATTAAAACATATGTAAGTATCTTTTTGCTTCTAATCCATATCTAATAATGTAATTCCGTTTTAAACTATAAATATTTTAATGTTTTAGCTTCAATTTGGTTAGTTAGAATTTCTAAATAACCCAATTCAAAATTTTACTATGCATACATTAAGAGTTATCTTGTCTTGATAATGATCAGTTAACACTACTAAAAAATATCAAAAGGTGACAAAAAACGTCAGTTTTTTGGACAAAAGTGACGAAAATTCGTCGCTTTCTTTTGCATCTCAAAAAGGAGCGTTGTTTATTTAAAACGACGGCCTGCGTCGCTTTTATTACGACGGACAACGTCGCTTTTATTACGACGGACAACGTCGCTTTTAGGAAAAAAAAATTTAGTTATTTTTAAAAAAAGCAACGCTGTGCGTCATTTTTTATTCTTTATGTGAAGAAAACATGATGAACAAAAACGACAGACGTTGTCACTTTATTGAAAAAAATAATTTTTTTTCCAAAAAACTTGACAATGTCCGTCGTAATTTGAGAAAAATGAAATATCTTTTTTTAGAAAAAGCGATGTTGATCGTCGCTTTCTGTTCTTCATAAGGATTGAAAAAGCGACGTTGGTCGTCGCTTTTTGTTCTTCATAATGACTAGAAAAGTGACGGTCATCGTCGTTTTTCTTTTAAAAAAATTACTGATTTAAAAAGCGACGCAAAGCGTCCCATTTCTAGAAATGTATTTTTAAAAAGCGACAGACAAAAGGAACCCTGTCTGTCGCTTTTCTGCTTTTTTTTTTGGATGCAGAAATCTGCATTTTCTGCATCCCACCTGCCAAATAAAAATCCAATTCAATATATACATCTTTATGCAACACACATTATTACAATAATCATACAACACACTACATCAACAAATCATTTAAGTAATTCAAATCAACAACACTTAAACAATGAATCCAACAATATTCAAAATACTTAAACACTCCTAAAGATTTTTCACTAATTAAAAGCTAAGTTCAAAAATATCTAAAAATTATCTAAAAGTCAAGTCCAACAACACTAAGGAGTAGCCTAACAAACTCCTCATAACTCTCTGTTTCCTCTTTGCTACTTGAATTAGGAGCAACGGCTTGTGTCAAGGCACGTCTAAGATGTGCAATCTAATATTACATAGCAGTATGTCTCTCAAAAATTGTAGAAATGGCCTGATCGTGCTTTGCCAACCAACAACACATTGTCTGAAAATCAGTTGACTAGTGTTAACTAAATAATAATTAAATCTAATATACCTTAAACTCTTGAAACATGGCTTGTTTAGAGACTATTGGAATGTCCCACTACTTGTGCCAAGGATATGTCAAAAGTCTCATAACGCTATCCCTTACAACGTCATTAAATTCTTTTGACGCGGGATACCACCCGTAATTAACATAATAAGTATGTAAGCTTGAATATTTTATTAATGAAAAAAATACACCTATAAATTGAAAAATAAACTTATGAAGATCCATCAGGCTTGATGAATACTCTACCAAACTTGTTCGTATCTCCAAAAACTTGAACAATCAAAATCTGCATCAATATCTTCTTCTACAGGAGGAGGTGGAGGAGAAGGTGGAGGTGGAGGTGGCTTGATCATTTTGAAGTCACTAGTACACATTTCAAAGCACTATGCTTAACCATTTTCAAGTCATTAATTCACATTTCAAGTGACAACGCAAACCATTTTCAAGTCATGAATTCACATTTCAAGTGACAACACTAAACCAATTTCAAGTCATGAATTCACATTTTCAAATGATTACACTTTACTAATTTCAAAACACAAGTTCATCTTTCAAGTAACTACAGTAAATCATTTTCAAGTCACTAATTCACTTCTCAAGTGACTACACTTGAGTCACTAGTACACATTTCAAAACACTACACTTAACCATTTTCAACTCTCTAATTCACTTCTCAAGTGACTAAACTTAATCATTTTCAAGTCACGAATTCACATTTCAAGTGACAACACTAAATCAATTTTAAGTCATGAATTCACACTTTCAAGTGATTACACTTTACTAATTTCAAAACACAAGTTTACCTTTCGAGTAACTACACTAAACCATTTTCAAGTCACTAATTCACTTCTCAAGTGACTACATTTGATCAATTTGAAGTCACTAGTACACATTTCAAAACACTACACTTAACAATTTTCAACTCTCTAATTCACTTCTCAAGTGACTACACTTGATCAATTTGAAGTCACTAGAAAAACACTTCAAAACACTACAATTAACCATTTTCAACTTCTAATTCACTTCTCAAGTGATTAAACTTAACCATTTTCAAGTCATGAATTCACATTTCAAGTGACAACACTAAATCAATTTCAAGTCATGAATTCACACTTTCAAGTGATTACACTTTACTAATTTCAAAACACAAATTCACCTTTCAAGGAACTACACTAAACTATTTTCTAGTCGCTAATCCACTTCTCAAGTGACTACACTTGATCACTTTGAAGTCACTAGTATACATTTCAAAACACTACACTTGATTCACATTTCAAGTGACTAAACCTAACCATTTTCAAGTCATGAATTCATATTTCAAGTGTCAACACTAAACCAATTTCAAGTTATGAATTCACATTTTCAAGTGATTACACTTTATTAATTTCAAAACACAAGTTCACCTTTCAAGAACTACACTAAACCATTTTCAAGTCGCTAATCCACTTCTCAAGTGACTAGTACAAATTTCTAAATACTACACTTAACCATTTTCAACTCTCTAATTCATATTTCAAGTGACTAAACTTTGTCATTTTCAAGTCATGAATTCACATTTCAAGTATCAACACTAAACCAATTTCAAGTCATGAATTCACATTTTCAAGTGATTACACTTAACTAATTTCAAAACACAAGTTCACCTTTCAAGAACTACACTAAGCCATTTTCAAGTCGCTAATCCACTTCTCAAGTGACTAGTATACATTTCAAAACACTACACTTCACTATTTTCAACTCTCTAATTTACATTTCAAGTGAATAAACCTAACCATTTTCAAGTCATGAAATCACATTTCAAGTGCCAACACTAAACCAATTTCAAGTCATGAATTCATATTTTCAAGTGATTACACTTTACTAATTTCAAAACACAAATTCACCTATCAAGAACTACACTAAACCATTTTCAAGTTGCTAATCCACTTCTCAAGTGACTAGTATACATTTCAAAACACTACACTTAACCATTTTCAACTCTCTAATTCACATTTCAAGTGAATAAACCTAACCATTTTCAAGTCACGAATTCACTAAAATTTACCAAAAATATACAAGTAATTGTCATCTCATTTCAAATCAAATTTCATAAAATCAGCCACACATAATAAGTGAGTCAAGTCCACCGTAAATAGCAAAGTAAAAGAAAGAGAAAATCAATTAGACATATTGAGGTCAATCACTGATGATACAAAAAAATTTACCAAGTATAGATCACCGCTAAACTACCACACATTTTTAATGCTAATAAAATGAGGAGAAAAACGTAAATCATCACTTTCAACACAATATGTATCAATCCCCAAAAATACTCAAAAAGATGCGTTCAAGATTGAATATCACTGTATTACCCAATCAGTTTTGAATCAAAGGTAGGAATTAATCACAAATCATAAACATAGCTATACATGGTTCAATGCTAACTCATTATGTCAAGCAAAAATTCAGAATAAAGACACATTTAACAAATCAGTGTCAATTGATGTAACATCTAGGGTTGATCATAGTTCATAAATTTTGGGGTTTTCATACATAATAATCTAAAGATGTTAACAAGTCCAAATAAGAAGAAATCAAATCAAAAACTTCAGTCAACTTTTGTCAATTTCAGATCACAAAATGTCTTAAAAGAATGAAGAAACAAAGGAGTAGAAATTGGTTCTTACCGGAATGACGTTGGGCTGGAACTGGCTCAGCTGTGGAGCCAGCTGGAGCAGCAATTGGTGGTGGAGAGGAGCTCACCGTTGACGGAGAGAGCGGCGGCGACGGCTGTTTGAGAAGGAGAGACGGTGGTAGCTGCAGCTATTTCACCGATGGCGGCGCTGGGCGACTGCTGTTGGGGGATGAATGGAGGGAGGCAAAGCGGCGACGGAGGTTGGCGAGGTGGCTGGTGGTCAGCAATGGTTTTGTTTTAGAGAGAAGGTAGACAAGAGACGGATTGTAGAGAGAGAGTGGAGAGACAGCGGTTGATTTTTTGAGAAATGAGAGATTAGGGTTTTGTTTTGTTTAAAAGGAAAAATGGATGTTTTGGATCTCAGTCGTTGGATCATTTTGATCAACGGCTGAGATAAAACATGATTAAAAAAAGGTTAAAATTAAAATTTAATTTATGGTCAAATTGAGGTCAATTTTGACTGCAACTGACACCAATTGAGTATGAAATTGCCTAAAATTTAAACACTAAAGAAAAATTGAATGAAATTGACTGTTATTTTAACAATAATAATAGTGGCAGACAATGCATTTAAAAATTGTGAGTGTGCGTATTTGCAAAAATAATTTAATTAGTTGCTACTATTTCTATTTTATGTATATTTTCTTATTGGTTAAACCAAAAATCGAACTGTTAAGGATTAAAAACTGATAAATCAAAAACAAAAATAAAATACCTTATTAATTTGATTATTGGTTTAACATATTTAAAATTCGATAACCAATAAACCAAACCGATAATATATAAAATCAAACCGAACCAATCGATGCACACCCCCAATTTCAAGAAAAAATAGTGAAAATTGATTTTAATATTGACCGCTGATCAAATATGATGCACAATTGAGATTAAAATTGAGGAGATGAGTCAAATTGGGATTAGAAATTGGGTTAAAAAAGATTGAATTGGAGATTTCGATTACGTTAATACAACGTATTAATATGATGAATTGTCGGTTAATTAGCTTCATTATTATAACTTCAATAGTGTATTATTGCCTCGATCATATGGTGTTCACGTATTATTCAGAATATTTGAATATATAGATTCAGTTAGCTAGCTTTTAACTACTATGTACATCACTATACGAGAGATACGTATTTATAAATATATATATAATTGACTATCAACTTTGTAATATGTACTATATACATCACATAAATGAGTATATTACATCGTAGTATAACGTATTTTATTTATACTCTGATGAATTATCGTTTAATTTAGCTTACATTATTATATTATAACTTCAACAATTATCTATTACCTTGATCAATTGATTGTATGATATCAATGTTTTCAATATAAATAGTTGATTGACAATAAACTTCATAATATGTACTATATACATCACATACACATGTATATTACCTCATAATACAACGTATTTCATATATACTCTAATAAATTATCGTTTAATTTATCTTATACAATTATATTTTAGCTTCAACAGTAAATTATTATCTTGATCAATCAATCGTATGATATCAATGTATTCAATATATAATTGAATACATTTAATTTTTTGAAAATACAAAAGCTATTTATTTAATAGTAAATTAAAAATATCAAATATCGATGGACAGTGTCGTTTTCATAGAGTTAATTTTTATTTATTTTTAACAAAAGCGGCACTATCCGTCGCTTTTTGTAAAAAATATGAAAAAATAATTAAAAATTGCGATGGATAACGTCTCTTTTCTATAATTAATATTTTAAAAATAAAAAATTATAGTGACGTTGTTCGTCAATTATAATAAAAATAAAAATTAAATTTAAAAACCGACGGACAATGTCGCTTTTTATCATAAAGTTAATTTTTATTTATTTTTAACAAAAGCGACACTTCTGTCGCTTTTTGTAAAATACAGAAAAAATAAAAATAATTAAAAATGGCGACGGATAGCTTCGCTTTTCTATAATTAATATTTTAAAAATAAAAAATTATAGTGACGCTGTCCGTTGATTTTAATAAAAATAAAAATTAAATTTAAAAAGTGACGGATAACGTCGCTTTTCAAAAAAATAATTTTTGTTTAGTTTTAACAAAAGTGACGTTGTCCGTTGCTTTTTATAAAAAATAAAAAAAATGAAAAATAATTACAAATTGTGACGGACAACGTCGCTTTTCTAGAATTAATATTTTAAAAAATAAAAATTATAGCGGCGTTGTCCGTCGCTTTTAATAAAAATAAATAAAAATAAAAATAAAATTTAAAAATCGACGGACTACGTCGCTTTTTAAAATATTATTATTATTGTTTTTAAATAAATTACGAAGCTATCCGTCGCATTTATTAAAAAATTATAAATTATTTTTTAATTAGTTGGCACAATAATCCTCAAAAAAAAAGTGAAGGATATTAAGACGTTGGCCGTCGATTTTATTAAAAAATAAATAAAAATTAAAATTAAACTAAAAACGACGGACAGTGTCACTTTTCTCGTTGTTTTTTAAAGTGACATAGTTCGTCGCTTTTTTTGCGTCGCTTTTTGACCTTTTTTTAGTAGTGTAAAATTTACGTGCAACGCACTTATCCTAAATTAGTATTATATTAAAAGTGTGAAGAGTTTTTAAAATATTATTTGAATTTTTTATCCTTTATTATAAGACTTTGCAATTATTGACCAATACTATGGGAAGTTCGATTTTGAAAGCAAAGTTGAGGGTGAAAACGATTTTCACCCATTGGAGAAATAAGTAAGTTAGTTGATGGAATCTATGTCTCGATATAAAGATTGATGATACGCCTTTTATGAGAAGCTTATAAGTTTTCATATGTAAATTCGACCGGTAGATTTATGAATCGACATATGAAATAAGATAAGCATTGCTCTAAAGAAAATTAATCATTATATTAAATTCGTTAAGTAATTTAATTTATTGATTAGTATATGTAATCTTAACATGAAAAATTACACAAGTGTTTAATGGAGAATTTTAAAATAAAAATAGAGGAGTGTAATTATAATCTTTTAGTGGAATAGTTTGTAGTTTATTGTGGTAAGAATAATTCAAATTGAGATTTTGAATTATTTTCATAATAGAGAGTCTCAGTAATTAATTCTATGGTCCCTACAGTGTCCATATTACTCAAGAACTTGGAATCCTATTTTCTACGGGAAAAGGAAAAGTCACCGCCTGTTCTTGTTCAAATAGAAACAGACGTGTATTTTTCTTTCCTCCTTGGATTAGGAGAGTATCTCTATAAATAGGAATTTTCCTAGCCTAGAAAGTGAACAACAACAGAAGGAACAATAGAAAAAATTGAGTATTCTATTCAGTACTTGTCCACCCAAGTATTGAGAGTACTTGTCCACCCAAGTATTGAGAGAGTTCGGTCGTAAATTTGGGATCGTTATAGAAGACGGCAGATTCGAAGACGGATTCACTTCAAGATATTTGCTCACACTTCAAAAGGTATTCATGATTAATTTTAAGTAGCATTTTGCATGAATTATGGGTTTATGCCGGTTTTCTATATTACATGGAAGCGATTCTGTATATTTTATTTTCGTTGCGTGTGCCTGATTTTTCAACAATTAGGAGCCCGTTTGAGATTACGGTTAGAAAACTACTTATTTGAGAAGCAGATTGTGTTTGGATAATTATTTTCAAGAAGTGTTTTTGAGAGACAAATGATGAAAAAGAACATGTATCAATAGACTTTACCACTAAAATATTTGAGAATTTTTTTTTACAAGTGTTGCCAAAATACCATTTGATTTTGCAACGTAATTCATTTGTTATTTTTTGTTCATTAATAATAAAATATAAAAAGTTATATATTTTTCGGTCATCACTGATATTTTTAATTTCATTTAACAAAAGAGTGTGTAGAATAAAATAATAATGTTTAAATCATAGAATGTAATAAAGATTTATGATGTAAATATGAATTAAAAATTCTAAAATCAAACTTTAATTAAATTTATAAGATATGCTAATTAACCAATGAAATATATACATATATACATACACATATAGTAATATACAAATTATAGAATGAAATAAAGAGTTATGATGTGAATATGAAATATAATTTTTTAAAATCAAACTAATAAGATATACTAATTAATTAATACAGAATGTATACATATATACTCCCTTCGTTTTATTTTATGTGTCATCTTTTTTTTGGTTCGTCTCAAAAACAATATTACCTTTACTTATTTGATAACTATTTAAAGACATAATTTCACTTTTATCCTTATTGATCTCATCCACTTAATTAAAGATAATAACAATAGTACATTTTTTAATAAAGATAATATGATAAACATTATCAAGTCTTTTTTAAATTTCATGTCCGATCAAATTATAACACATAAAATAAGATGAAATTTTCTACATACATACATCATAAAAAATAATTTTCTACTTTTTTTTTTTTTTTTGAAAAGCAGAAATTTTCTGCTCCTTACCCACAACAAAAAAATTACTTCTACTTCTTTTAAAAAATACTTTTATAAATTTACCAAATATCATTATTTTCAAAAAAATATTTTTTTCTCTAAATTTTTTTTTCCCTTAAAAAAAATAATCGCAAACAGGCTATAGCAAACATTCACCAAAACATTCCGACTCTCAAACCAAACATCAAACTATAGATCAATTTTTGTAGAAAAAGAAATTAAAGTCGAGATCAAATTAGTTTGATTTAATTGGATTTTTCATATTTATGCCTTCCTTAGTAGCTAGGTGCCAGGCTACCTTGAAGTCATCAAAAAAATATATCATCTATATATAACTAAAATTATTTTTTCTATATTATCCTATATAATAAGTGAGAATGAAGCAGGTTGCTCAAGGTCGACATGCATGCTTCAGCTGCTTTAATTATGATTTTACTATATTATCCTTAATTAATTATTATAAATTATTTATTTATTAATAATATTTAATAAATAATTAATATAGACATATATGACATAATTACTTCAACTACTTTAACCATAATTTTACTATATCACATAAAATTATTATAAGTCATTTAAATATTAAAAAATTAATAATATTTAATCTAAATGATAAAATAGACATAAAATAATAAATTAATTTTTGATGTTTTAAATTTACTTGACATCTTATATGAAACCACATAAAAAAAATTCACAAGTATTTTTTATAATAATTTTACTATGTCACTTCTAATTTGTAGAATAGAAGAAAAAATATTATCAATCACAATGATTTAAAACTTAAATTTTAAAAATATAATTGATTCTCGATATTACAAAAGTTTAAACAACTTAAAATATTATTATATAAATTTTATCAACCTAAATATAATAATATATACCTAACTTAAAATTTATCAATCAAATAAATAAAAATTTTAATTTATATAGAATTTGTAAGGATTAATATTAGATTGTGCGTGGCACAACGCCAACTAGGATATATATGAATTTAGATATTAAAACTTTTACGATTAATTTATATATTAATTTGTTTATATTTTGAACGGCCTAAACAAAAATCTTGGCTCCTCGGTGATCGTAGCCACACGAAATCACTTGGCGAAGATCAAAGAATAGGAGCTTTCCGGATTCTCGTTATCTGACATTACAAGACGAATCAGTGTTGGCAACGTAGGACAAACGACAAAAATCTAAGTTGGACGCTAAGAAATAGTGTCAAGGTCATAAACAGTGACACAGGTAGGTGATGCCAGTGTCAGTTTTCTACACGACACGTCGACAATTTCACTCCCTTGCCGACAGGAGCTTCTCTGGTTAGTAGCAATGTGTAGGGTCCCTACTCTTTTAAGTTGTAGTGCTAGTATTTTTTTTCTTATTTTATCTAATACTCCTACTTACACTAATAATTTATTTTATATAGTTTTTTCATAATGGTAGTTTCCTGCTCTATATTCTACTCTTTTTTTTTAGATTTATCCTTATACTAGATATCGAAGTCCCGTAAAATATATGTTATTTTTTAATCTCAATTTATATGATACAAATAAAATTTTAATAATTAATTATATTTTAAATATATTTTAGATATTTTATGTTGTTAGCTATTGTAATTTATAATAATTTTTTGACATTGTAATTTACTATTTTAAGTTGTTAGTTATTATAATTTATAATACTCTCCTTGTTCAAAGTTTTGTAACATTGATAATCTATTATATTTTTAGAATAATTTAAGTTTTTAATTACTAAAATTTATAATATCTTTTCTTCTGTTTCAATTTAAGTGACACTGATATAATTTCGAGAGTCAATCAAATATTACGATTGAAGTCGCAAAGTAGATATGTCTTAAATGACTCAGAATAACTTATTAGAAGTGATACAATAAAATTACTATAAAAAATTATTGTGAAAAAAATTTAACCGGGCCTTATATAAGATGTCAAGTTAATTTAAAACATCAATAGTTAATTTATCTTTTTTTTGTTTATTTTATTTTTTATTAAATATTTTTTTAAATTTAGATGACTCATAATAATTAATTAGGGATAAAATAATAAAATTACGATTGAAACAATTAAAGCAAACATGTCATAAATGTCTATTTTACTTTTTTTTTAATCAAATATTATTAATTTTTTAATACGTAAATGACATATAATAATCAATTAGAAAATAACTTATTAGAAGTGGTATGACAAAATTAATAAAAAAAATAGTTGTAAAAAAAAATTCAGACAGTCCTTATATAAGATGCCAAGTTAATTTAAAACTTCAATAGTTTGTTTATCATTTTTTTTGTTTATTTTATCTTTTTTATTAAATATTATTAATTTTTTTAATACTTAAATGACTTATAGTAATTAATTAGGAATGAAATAATAAAATTACGGTTGAAACAATTGAAGCAGACATATCATAAATATCTATTTTATTTTTTTGTTAACTATTATTAATTTTTAATACTTAAATGACATATAATAATTAATTAGGGATAATATAGTAAAATCATGGATTAATACTTAAATGACTTATAGTAATTAATTAGAGATAAAATAGTAAAATTACGATTGAAACAGCTGAAACAGATATGTCATAAATATCTATTTTATATTTTTGTTAAATATTATTAATTTTTTAATACGTAAATCACATATAATAATTAATTAGAGATGATATGATAAAATCAAGAAGAAAGCAGGCATGACAACTGCCTGCTGCTTCCCTTCACGCTTCTATACATTAGTAGAACATTAGAGTAAACTTTTTGATATCAGGTTTTAGCCCCAACTTTTGCTGTTCCACGAAAAATTCAGTTTTAGGTCTGATCTTTTCTCTTCGTTGAGGGTGTGTTTGACACAAACGCAAATATTTTTTTCGTGAAAAATATTTTTTTTAAAAAATGCTTTCTTGAAAATAAGTTTTTTTTTTTTTTTTTTTTTTTTTTTTTTTTTTTTTTT
>NC_061118.1:96953328-97228581 GCF_002878395.1 Capsicum annuum
GGGGGGGGGGGGGGGGGGGGGGAGGGGGGGGGGGGGGGGGGGTGGGTAGGGGATGAGACAAAAAAAAATTTGAAATATTTTTTGTTTTTGGATAAGGGTGGGAGGTAGGGTAGGGAATGAGAGTGAGGTAAGAAAAAAATTAATTTTTTTCAAAAATTTAAATTTAAAAAAAGGGTAGGGATAGGGTCGGGTTGGAGAGGAGAGGGGTTAAGAAAAAACTGTAATTTTTTTTTAAGAAAATAAATATTTTTTTTGAGGTCGGAGGGGGGGGGGGGGGGGGGGGAGGGGGGGGGGTAGTGGGTTGGATTTTGGATAGGGGATGAGGCAAGAAAAAAATTTAAAATTTCTTTTTGAATGGGGTTGAGGGTAGGAGATGAGGGTCAGAGTAGGGGTGAATGATTTTGAGAGTTGTATGAACATTTTAATTTAAGAGTGAAGTCGAAAGAGAGTTTTGAAAAATATTTTCCTTATTTTTTGAAAGAAAGTCATTTTTCTTAGATTTGAGGGAAATAAGTTGATTTGAAAAGTATTTTTCAAAACATTTAGATCAACCAAATATGAAAAAAATTGAAAAACATTTTCTTTTCATATCAAACGCACACTGAATCGAAATTAACATACCTATTCTTGCTTTTATTGAATTCAAGAGGGTCGATATCCCATTTTTGATTCATTATTCATTATTTTTTGACTCGATAAAAATTCTTTCAACTATCAATTTCAAAGCTTGATCTCATCTCTCTTCTTTTAAAGTTTATTATTATTATTAATTGTATAGAAGGAGTTTATCTAGAATTGCAGGGCTCTTTTCTTATTGGACAATAAAAGACTAGTTGAAGCCTTAGTCTCCTTAGGATATAAGGAAAGAGAGGGCATTCTAATTCTGAAATCAAAATTTTAAATCATTGACCTGTGAGATTATGTAATAATAAAAGAATTACATAATTTTAGTCAAATACAGGATCTGTCAGGGCTGACGGTAATCTGCGTGGCCACAAGTACAAGATTTGTTAGGGCTGACAGTAATCCGCGCGGCCAATCCAAACCTATAAGTTAATATCGGAAAAACCAACTAAAATATAACAGAATTTCATATAGCTTATTGACTGTATGATAGTTTTACCCAAACAAATGGCCTGTCAAAACTTAATAAATACTTGAGTTGAGCCCATGTGTCAAGCAGTTCTAACCGTGAAGAAGGACACCCTTTTCCTCAATTTTAACGGGCCTAAAGATTCACGGCTTGCTAGACATAGTCACTAAGACAAAGCTAACAAAAGCAGTACCAACTTCGACTGTACCACTATTTTGGAACCAAGCCAACAAACTATAAAGAAATTCCTTTATATTTTGATAGAGTCTGAATCTTTCAGGCTATTATACAAGAGAAGTTAGATTTTCAGCATAGATATAAAATTTATTTAGCCGGACATAGTCACGACCGAAGACGGAGAGAGAGTATTAAAGAACTCAAATTAAAAGAAGAAATAACTACCTTAATTAGCCGAATGCAAGGCCTGAATAGTAATTAATGGCAAACTTTTATTCCAAACTTGAGAATATTATACAAGAGAGATAAAGAACTAGAGAGAGAAAGAGAGCCTTCAAGAGAGAAAAGAAAAAATGAAAACCTTTTACATTCCCTAACAAATGAAGTGTAACACCCCGCAAAATTTTTTAGTGTAGTACCACCCCTAGTAGCATGCTTCTTGAAATTTTTCTAAGTGCCAAGAATAACTTAGCTTCATTTTTTAGCTTCCAAACTTTGATGTTTCTTAAATCGATCTTTTCGACCTCGAGACTTGGTTTTTAAAGTTGATTCACGTTCATGGATGTAAGGAGGGTGTCTCAGAGAAGTTTTAGATTTTTCGAACAAGGGATGGAATGTGTTTGGAGGTCGAAAATAGTGGACCAACACAAAGTCGTCGCACCGCATCGATGATCGCATCGATGAAACAGTGACCCAACGCAAAGTCTTTGCGCCGCATCAATGATCCCGTAGATGAAACAGTGGATCAACACTATATCGACGCATTGCATTAGGTAACGCGTCGAGTGCCCAGTTTGCTTTTTCTTTTAAATTTTGGGCCAGGAGGGGTATTTTAGTCTATTTCCCCTCATCTAAACTCAATTATAACATGAAATTAAACCATGTTTAGGGCCAAATACATCAAAAAATACTCATATTCTCTCAAATCAAAACCCTAATCTTTTCCCCAAAGATTAAGAGTTCATCCTTAAGGTCAAAAATTTCAAGGACTTAATCAAGATTTGGGTTTCCACTCTCCCTCCTAAGCAAGCTAAGGTACGTAGGGTTGTCCTAATATCATGGGCATGATTTTGCTACGGATTTAAACAAGTTTTTAATAATTATTTAAGTATTTGTACGATTATAGGTGTGGGGTTTTCAATTTTAACAAAAGCATGCATTGTGTTAAAGTTTTGAGAAAAAAATCTGAAAGATCGTGGGGTTGTTTTCTTATAAATATTGATTGTTGAATTAGTGGACATATGCTATTGATTTTGGAAGGTGTTAAGAACATGAAATGTGAATCTTTTAATCCCCGTGATGATGTTTACGTACCCCATATGATACTAATGTTAGACTATTGAGAGCATGAGTTTTAAAGGCCCCCTTTTGATTATAAAAATTGTGTTTAGCAAATGTTGTACTACTTTATTAATGATGAACATTTCTTGAATATTAAAGTGTTGGGAATCAATATGCATGTGTTGTATGAAACAAAATCTTACTGGTGTTCATATAAACGATTTTCATAAGAAGTGTTGAGAATCGATGTGATATATTTGACATGCAAGTCGAGGTATGACGATACCCCGTAGAGGATTTGATCTGGAACGAAAGAGAAAAGAATACTGTGTGCATGATACATGTTTTCTTATAATGAACTTTAAAATTGGGCCAATGTGGGTTAGATGGTTACCTAAAGAAAGCACGAGTCAGAAAACCCTATGTTGGAAATCGTGATTTATCGACACGGGATATTGGTACCCTGCTATGTGTCTTGTGTACCTAGTATTATGTCGTCCCAACTTGGGACCTATGGTTAAGAGCCCCACTTTTTGATCTTGAGTCCAACCACGATATATTGACTTGATTGGGGCTTGTGTCACCCTGCTATGTGATCTTGTGTGTCCTCCCTTCACTAGTACTCCAATCTTGGCGGCAAATCGAGATATGGCAGTTGGTGAAAGTGTGAACTTGTAGGGTGTACCATCTAGCTCGATCGTGCTAAAGTGTTGTTGAAAACTTATCGTACTATGTCTATGTATTTTTAAATGATTTTTGTGATAATATGTTTTATAAAAGCTCTTACCTACGTTGTATAAAAGTTGTATTTTGTTTTTGGATTACTGCGTACCAGTACATCTGTATTGACACCCTATATTTAGGGTCTGAGGTTTAGTCCAAGGGTCCCGCTAAATCATAGATTTGTCAGAAAGAAGTGTGCAGTTGGTGAGCCTCCCTTACTTCGGAAGGCCATTTTTAGAGTATTGTTATCTCATTATGGTATTGGTCCAACTGGGGGCCTTGTCCCAGTCTCTAAGTAAGATATTGACTTTGATGTATTAGAGATTTCGCAGACTGATGTTAGATATTGTTAGAGGTTTATGACACTCCATTTTGGATTATTCAGTTGTATTATAACATTGATCATGTTTTCGTATGCTGAGATTTTTGTATTTTCTTTATACTGCATAGATGATGTACATGATTGCCAAGATGAAACAAGGGGCGCAGGCCAGTATGGTCTGGAATGCCCGTCACGGCCAGGGCCTAGTTCGGGTCGTGACAAACTTGGTATCAAAGCACGGTTCATGGTCCCAGGGTGTCTGCAAAATCACATCGGGTAGAGTCTTGTTTATGGGTGTGTAGTGTGCCATACTTATAAGCAGGAGGCTACAAGGCATTTAGGAATGTCTCCCTTCTTTGTGACTTAGTTCATGCTGTAGAGTCTGAATGTCCTCTAACCAATGGTCTCTTATATTTCAGAAAAGCTATCATGCCTCCTCATCGCACCAATGAACATAATACCCAAGCTGAGGATATCCGCCCTACCTATGGGATGAGGGCACGAAATAGGGCTCATACTCCTAAATTTGTTTTTGCTCTGGGATCCCCCTTTGTTCAGACTAGCCCTCCCAGGGCACCTAGGGCTCTCCGATCTGGGACTAACCACACCCAACCTCCCCAGAAAGAGATATCAAATGCTGAGTTCAGATAGTCGATACATATGATTGCGCAGTTGGTGGCTTCTCAAGCCTGATGGGGTGAGGATATTGGGTCTGCATCTAGTGCATCCGAGACTACGCGGGTGGATCAGTTCATGAGACTGAACCCACCTAAGTTTATGGGTACAAAGGTTGAGCAGGACCCACAGGAGTTTGTGGAGAGATAGAGAAATTTTTTTGGGTCATGCATGTGAATGAAGTGGAAGGGGTTGAACTAGTGGCCTATCAGCTAAAATAAGTGGCAAATCAGTGGTACAACGAATAGGAAGATTCGAGGGTAAATAATGCTGAACCTTCTGTATGGAGCAAATTTGTGGAAGCCCTCCTGGACAGATTCTTTCCCCAGGAGTTGAAGGAGTCCAAGGATGAAGAATTCATGAACTTAAAACAGGAGAAGATGAGCGTTAAGGAGTACACCCTAAAATTTAATCAGCGATCCCGTTATTGTAATACCCTATATATTTCTAAGCTAGAAAATAAACCATTGTTCCTACGTATGAAACCTCCTATCTTGTGATTCATATTTGAGTATATGACTTACAAATCCTAGTGAGAAGAGAGCTTATGATATGTTGAGCGTGTTCATAAGAGTCACTTAGAGTAAGGCAAGCTAAGAACTTTTGAATCCATTAAGTTTTAGTGTTTGATTTTGCAAGAGTCATATTTGAACGAGCATAACTTGATGTATATATGGTATTTTGTCAAATTTAGACCCATCAAATGGTAGAGGATCAAATTAGCTTTTCAACGACACCAATTTTACCAAAATTCGACCCCCAAGCAAGAAGTTATGGCTTTGCAAAGTGGAGTGTGTCGCCTAACAAATCGCCTAAGGCTACTGGAATGGTTATACCATAAGTTGTGCGACGCACAACCTAAATTATGCCATAAGTTGTGCGATGCACAACCTAACTTATGCTATAAGTTGTGCGACGCACAACCTAGATTACGCGATAAGTTATGCCCGCATATCTTATGGCCCAAGTGACGTAAACACCCCATTTTTGAGTTATTTTAAGGGAAGAATGGGTATTTCCCACCCCTATATAAGCCTACAACACGAGATTTATCCCCAATTCAATCAAAATATAGTCAATTCTCTCAAAATTCTCTCAATAACAAGTTAGGGTTCTCAATTGGGGATTCAAATTCAAGAAAATTCCACCGTAAATCTTCGTAGAATCAAGAACTAAGGTATGCATAGTGTTGATTTATGGATTCCTTTCATCCATAAAGCTCAATAACCCTATTTCAAATTATAAATCATGATGTTTATGTTTTGGGTTGTTTGTAACCATGTTTATCTTGTTGTATGATTCCCAAGTTGGGGTCTTTATGTGTTTTTCATGAAAATAAGTTAGAATGTAAGTTGAAATCGATGAATTGAGTTGTTTATGATGTGTAATTTGATAATTACACCTATGCCCTAAGTTTTGCATGTAAGGTGTTTGATAAAATGCCTAAGAGGATAGAAATTGTGTATTATAGCTCAATTGTGATCCATATGATAAGTGTATGTTTTACCCTTATGTTCAAATAACTCCGATGCTATTGATATGCAATATAGATGTTTATTGGAATGCTCATGATGTTAGAGTATGAAATTATGACGTTGAGTATATGCATTCCTGCCATGTATAAGATTATGATAACAATGTACTTCATGAAATCTCCAACTTATTGTATAATGGATTGTTGATGTTGGTCATGTATTCAAGAATGTCATGCCTTGTCAGTTTCCTTCTATCGAGTCTTGGGGGTACTTGTACCCGATAATTTAGCTGTATTCCTAGAGCTAGTGTCATGTTTTCATGATATCCTCAGTCAAGCCATGCTCAGTAGAATTCAGTCAGTCATGTGACTCAGGAAAACTCAGTAAACTCAGTAGTCCTAATAATCTTAGAAAGCTCAGTAATTCAGTAATCTCAATAGTATTCCGTCAGTCAACGGAACTCAATGAACTCAGTCCAGTTTAGTTCAGTTAATCATGTTCAGTGTCTATTCAGATGGAAATTGGATTTAGCACCGAGTTAATCCAAGGATGGGGACACACACTGATAATTGAGGGTGTGATCCTTAGAAACAATCCTTGCATTCCAGAACTATGTAGCCAACATAGGTTGAGATATCAACACTGATAGATGAGGGTTGATGAGGTAGATAAATACTGTCAGATAAGGGTCCCACCATTCTCTTTTAGGGATACTGCCAGATGAGGGTCACCCACAGTTTGTCTTTACTAGTGGCGCGATATTGGAACCCTTCAAATTAGGGTTATAGATTGGACCCCAAATCAGTTATAATGTATTATTTAGGGCATGTCAGTTAGATGACTACTTCTCACAGTCTCAGTCTCAGTAAAAGAACTCAGATAGCTCTTCAGATTCAAGACTATCAAATATGGTCGACTTAACATAGTACGGAACTCAGCTAGTTCCATTAGAACCTAGACTATCAGATACAGTCACTCAGTATCAGTTATATCAGTTATCAGTAACTCATGTTATCAGTAATCAAACTCAGTAGTCAGTACCATCACAAATTTATTTACAGTCACTTCTTCATGCATGTATTATCACGTTCATATTATACAGTCAGTTAGCATTGTTCATGCATTGGAACCCTTTACATTCAACCTACCTCACATACATACCAATACATTCAATTGTACTGACACATTTGCGCTATGGTATTTTATTCTATACCAAAGGTTCAGAAGTACGAGCTCCAGAGCATCAGTAGCATTCTAGTTTCAACAGTCAAAGTTAGAAGTGAGTCCTCATCCTTCGAGGATATGATCATTACTTTATTTCTTCATTACTTAGTTTATTTCAGTAGTTGGAGTTAGTTAGGGACATCCATCAACTCCTTATTCCGACAATTTAATTTTAGAGGCTTTTCAAACTACAGTATGTTCAGACAGTTTTGTTTTAGTTTGTTTAGGTATTGATATACCGTACTTTCAGATGTTATTTTTATCAGTTTTAAACCTTATGTCCTTTAAGCCTTTATTTCCATATTTATACAATATATTATGCAGTGTTCTGGTACATATATCAGTCATGGATTAGCTTGTGGTCCTTCAGGATCATGAGCACCGTGTAGCACTCTGGGTACCAGATTCTGGGTGTTACAAACTTGGTATCAGAGCCTAAGGTTCCACAGTGTCCTAGAAAGTCTAAAAAGCCACATCTAGTAGAATCTTGTGCATGGGTGTATTGTGCAACATACTTATGTACAAGAGGCTATGAGGTATTTTAGGATCAGTTTCCCTTCTTTCAGTATTTATGTCGTGCCAGTGAGCATGATCTCAAATTTAACTCTCAGTCTAATCCATTTCTCCCTTTTGTTACAGAACATGCATCCTAAAAAGACTAACGAAAGGAGAACTGAGAATCAATCAGCACCTCCGTTCGTTCAGGTAGATTCCCTGGATGAGCATCTCTTTCATGGAGAATTCATAATCGAGTCCCTTACCTTATCTTACTCAATAGTAGCTCAGAGCAATCAGCAGACTGTTGTCCCATCTAGGAATATGATTCATGCCTAAATGATTGAGCTGGGAAAGCGTAGAAAGAGGAAAAATAAGAGAGTGAGAACAAGTAATTTCAATTTTTCTCAACCTAAGTTAGAGAGTGCTAACCGTTATCAGTTTTTCCCAAAGGCATCCGTTCCAGTTCCTTCCTCAGCCAGTGCTCCAGTTCCTAAATTTAGAGATAAGGCGCCAGGTCCTAAACCTCAGGGCAGTGGTAGCAGTGCCCGGACCAATCCCCTTTGTCAGATTTGTGGCAAGCATCACAAGGGTGTTTGTAGAACTGACAGTGATGTTTGCTTTGGATGGGGCGAGTTAGGTCACAGAGTCCGATACTGTCCTAAGTAGGGCTGGGAATAAAATACTAGAAACCAAATTACCGAACCGAATCGAAGAATTTGGTATTCAATATTTGATAATTCAATATTTGGTATGGTAATTGGGAGTAAAATTTTAAAATTATGGTATTTGGGTTCGGGATTGGTAAAAAATATTACTACCATTTGGTATTTGGTATTTACCGAATACCAAATTATTGTTAACTGACCATAGTCTATACTCATAGGCCACGAGTCCAAATTAATATTCAACAAAAGGTTAAAAAATACCCACAACCTAAAAGTCTATAATACTATATTAATTTTAAATTTTTAAAATGAAAATCACTTTTAAAATTTTTATTGTTAGCAACAGCGGAAAACATGTTCAAATATGAAGTTATTGTTTCATATTACTCACGTTTTCTTCATTCTGGTTCTATCTATCAAGACATCTTGAACTTGTCTAGTCTTGATGCAACTTTTAGGTATATCTAAGTTATGTACAGTGGGAGAATTGATGTATAGATACTCATTTCCCGCCATATCTTAGTAATAAAAAAGGTTTGACACTATGTTGTATGATTTTTAATATCTCATAAGTTATTCTTGATGAAAGGGTTAGTGAATTCTTTTATTTAAACTCACCCATTAGTTACTACGAGGCAAATATTTGAGGAGCAGATGTGGCTATTATCTTCTGGAGTCATTTCTGCATTAAACAGTTATTATGTTAAATCAATAGATGATAAATGAGCTATAAAACATCACTGATGAAGTGTTAAAAAGTGTTGTTTACATAAGGCATAGGGCAAAAACTTTATCTTGTGTTTTGATTCAGTTCTAAAGTAAACTGTTATTGTTAGCCTAGAATAAAGTCTACCAAATTTAATTTTAATACGGTATTACCAAATACCATATCAAACCAAAGTTTAATTTACCGATTATCGAATTACCAAATCGAAGTATAATGGTATGGTATTTGGTATGTACTTTCATTTATCGATAATCAAATTACCGAATCTAAATTATGATAATACCGATCGCCCACCCCAGTCCTAAGAATGGTCCACAAATTTAGCATAATCGTCCTTCAGTTCAGTCCGATCGCTCGAATTAGCGGGGTGCCACATCTAGTGCCACTAATGGGCAGCGCCCAAACAAACTCTATACTCTTTAGTCTAGACAGGATCAAGAAAATTCTCCTGATGTAGTCACTAGTACGTTACAGTTCTTTCACTTGCATGTTTACGCTTTGCTAGATCCAGGAGCTTTCTTGTCTTTTGTTACTCCTTATATAACAGTTGATTTCAGAGTCAGTCCCGAAATTCTAGTAGATCCCTTCTCAGTCTCTACCCTAGTGGGTAAAACCATCATAGCACGATGGGTATATAGGAACTGCCCAATTATGGTATCTCAGAAAGTCACTTCAGCAGACTTTGTCGAATTAGAGATAACTGATTTTGAATGTTATTCTCGGCATGGATTGGCTTAATTATTTCTATGCCACAGTCGATTGCAGAAATAGAATTATCCAGTTTCAGTTTCTTAATGAACCTCTCCTTGAGTGGAAGAGTAGTATTTCAGCATTCAGGGGTCAGTTTATTTCCTACCTACGGGCTAGGAAAATAATATCTAAGGGATGTGTCTATCATCTTGTTCGAGTTAAAGACTTTAGTTCTGAAACTCTCAGTCTTGAGTCGGTTCCAGTTGTGAATGAATACGTAGATGTCTTTCCCGAAGATCTTCCAGGAATTCCTCCCGAAAGGAAAATAGACTTCGACATTGATCTTCTTCCAGATACTCAACCCATATCTATTCCACCATATAAAATGGCACCAACAGAACTCAAGGAGCTGAAAGAACAGTTGAAAGATCTCCTAGATAAGGGATTTATCAGACCCAGTGTTTCCCCGTGGGGTACACCAGTCTTATTCATGCAAAAGAAAGACGGTTCTCTCAGAATGTGCATAGATTACCGTCAGCTCAATAAAGCCACGGTCAAGAACAAGTATCCACTTTCCTGAATCAATGACTTGTTTAACCAACTTCAGAGTATCAGTTAATTTCTCTAAGATAGACCTCAGATCAGGCTATCATCAGCTCAGGGTCAGAGAAGGTGACATTCCAAAAATGGCTTTTCGAACTCGGTATGGTCACTTCGAATTCTTAGTTATGTCATTTGGTCTTACCAATACCCCAGCAGCTTTCACAGACTTGATGAACTAAGTGTTCAACCAGTACTTGGACATGTTCGTCATAGTCTTCATAGATGACATCCTTGTCTATTAGAGAAATAAGCATGATCCTGCAGACCATCGCAGAATAGTATCACAGACCCTCAAATCCTATCAGTTATTATGATATCTATTTATACCCCACATGTCAGATCTATGATCATTACTCATATTCGTGCACGTTAGTGAAAGTCATGTGCGCTTACAGTTTCTATTATAAAGAGTTCCTGTTCACTCAGTGTAACGAATCATGTTCCATGAGTACAGAAATTTCAGACTCAGGTTATGCAGCTCATGAATCATACACTTATGTCATGCTTTACATTATGCTCAGCTCACATGACTTATGCTCCACTCCTAATGATTATCCAAACTCAGACTATGTCACGTATACCCTCAGTTTAAATCCATTGGTGAATTCATTGGGATGATGTTCTATCCCTTAAGCCTTAGTTATGGAGTCAGTTCAGTAATCAATATTTAGTAAAGGACTCAAATAGTCCTACAAAACCACGACTCTCAGCTATTAGTTACTTAACCATCAGAATTCCGTACTTCAGTACCAATCTAAACCTCAGTTATCAAAAATTAGTATTCAGTCCCAACTACAGTCTTAGTTACAGTTCTAGTCTCAATTACTATCTTAGCTACAATATCAGTCCCATTACTAGCCCAGTAATCGAGTTGGTAACTCAATTAAGTTTTGGGTTTACTCGACCATAGCGTATAGTTATCAGTCACTCCATTATCAGCCTTTCAGTACCTCAGTTTACAATACTATTCCAGAATCGTGTTGTACACCTGGTGTTGCATTCTCAAATAATATAATTACCCTCAATTCATGTTCAGTTATCTTATGTTACTCAGCCAGTCCTTATCTCCTATGCATAATGCTTTGCAGTTGCAGTCTAGTTATTCAAGACTAAGTATAGTTCCGTCTTGTAAACCCAGTATTCAGCTGTCAGTCATTCAGTTAATCAGATAAGTTATTATGTTTAGGCATTCGTGCTCAATGCTCATGCAAATATTTTCAGTAGTCTCAGGTGAAGAAGAAGTACTTCAGTTAAGTATAAGTTTTCAGTATGAGTTTGATTGATTAGCCAGTAATTCAGATTAGTAATCAGGCAACAAGTTCGTATGGTGTGGTTTCCCATCTTTCTACCTGGTCCTACTATCATAAATCTCAGGAATATAACTATTTCAAGATAGAAAGTCCCAGTAGTTGCAAGATTAGCTTAGTTCATGTATTATGTCACAGTTTCAGATCCTAGATATTTAGTCACGATTCAGTTCGTAGGTGCCCTGTGCATCATCCCAGTTTTCCTCAGTATCTCAGTCAAGTTAGTATTCTTCTAGGGATATAATATCCCAAGAGGGAGATGCTCTATAACCCCCGAGCTATCATTCCCTAAACCCTCCAATTTCTCTTTGCATAACGAATCCAGTTTGGAGTTCTGGGTATCCATAGGTTGACCCTCTAGCTCCAATATCAGTCATAAGCCTTGTACTCAATGGCTCAGTTCAGTTCACGATACCCAGTCTACGTCATATATTACATACTCAGCCATGTTCTCATGTTCCCATTCATGCGTGTTCAGGAAGGATCTCGAGATAAGGTTAAAAAATTTTGTGTGTTTGAAAATCTTTCCCATGAAGGGAGTGAAGAGGTTCGGTAATAAGGGAAAGCTCAGTCCCCGATATGTCGGTCCCTTCAAAATTCTCAGTCTCTTTGGCAAAGTAGCTTATGATCTCGAGTCACCTTCAGATCTAGCTTTAGTGTATCCGATGTTTGATGTCTCCTTGCTTAAGAAATGCATAAGTGATCCAGCAGTCATAGTCCCTGTTGAGGGCGTAGACATTCAGAACAACCTCTCTTTTGAAGAGATTCCAGTTGAAAATTCTTGACTACCAGATTTGTAGACTGAGGAACAAAGAGGTCCCTCTAATCAAAGTTTTTTAGCGAAATCAGTCCGTTAAGGGAGCTACTTGGGAAGAAGAAGTAGGCATGCAATCCAAGTTCCCTCACCTCTTCTCCGCTAATCCAGAGTCAACCCAAGATTATAGCTTTCCTTAAGCTTATTCAGTTTCATGTTCAAATTTCAATTACAATCCGGTTTCATGCTCAAATTCCCAGCATAAATTTGGTATCAAATACCACTGCATATTCAGTCACATTTTCATACATCAGATAAGTCATGTAATCATGCATTAGATATGCATTCTCCTTGTGAGAAACTTAGTTTATCAGAAATACCAGTCATGCATTCATGAATCAGACTAGTCATGAAAACATGCATCAGATATGTATGCTCAGTATAATACAATTAGCTTATCAGTCATGTAAGTCATGTAATCATGTTTCAGTTGTTCATGTTCAGTGTGAACTTTAGTTATCATTCCTCCTCTCTTAGTCAGACCTATTCGAGGATGCATGTTCCCATGGGGGAGATATTTTAATACCCCATATATTTCTAAGCTAGAAAATAAACCATTATTCCTATGTATGAAACCTTCTATACTGTGATTTATATTTGAGTATATGACTTACAATAAGTATCCTAGTAAGAAGAGAGCTTATGATGTGTTAAGCGTGTTCATAAGAGTCACTTAGAGTAAGGTAAACTAAGAGCTTTGGAATCCATCAAGTTTTAGTGTTTGATTTTGCAAGAGTCATATTTGAATGAGCATAAATTTATTTATATATGGTATTTTGGCAGATTTATATCCACCAAATTGTATAGGATCAAATTAGCTTTCCAACGATATCGATTTTAACAAAATCCGACACCCGAGCAAGAAGTTATGGCTTTGCAAAGTGGAGTGCGTCGCTTAACAAATAGCCTAAGGCTAATGGAATGGTTATGCATAACTTGTGTGACGCATAACCTAACTTATGCCATAAGTTGTGCGACGCACAACCTAGATTACGCGATAAGTTGTGCGCCGCATATCTTATGGCCCAAGTTATGTAAACACCCAATTTTTGTATTAGTTTAAGGGCAAAATGGGTATTTCCCACCCATATATAATCTTGTAACATGGGATTTAGCCCCAATTCAATCAAAATATAGTCAATTCTCTCAAAATTCTTTCAGGAACAAATTAGGGGTCTCAATTGGGGATTCAAATTCAAGAAAATTCCATCGTAAATCTTTGCAGAATTAAGAACTAAGGTATGCATAGTGTTGATTTATGGATTCCTTTCATCCATAGATCTTAAGAAACCTATTTCAAATTATAAATCATGATGTTTATGTTTTGGGTTGTTTGTAACCATGTTTATCTTGTTGTATGATTCCCAAGTTGGGGTCTTTATGTGTTTTTCATGAAACTAAGTTAGAATGTAAGTTGAAATCAATGAATTGAGTTGTTTATGATGTGTAATTTGATAATTACACCTATGACCTAAGTTGTGCATGTAAGGTGTTTGATAAAATGCCTAAGAGGATAGAAATTGTGTATTATAGCTCAATTGTGATCCATATGATAAGTGCATGTTTTACCCATATGTTCAAATAACTCCCATGATATTGATGTGCAATGTAGATGTTTATTGGAATGCTCATGATGTTAGAGTATGAAATCATGATATTGAGTATATGCATTCCTACCATGTACAAGATTATGATAACCATGTACTTCATGAAATCCCCAACTTATTGTATTATGGATTGTTGATGTTGGTCATGTATTCAAGAATGTCATGCCTTGTCAGTTTCCTTCTATCGAATCCAGGGGGTTCTTGTACTTGATAATTTAGCTGTGTGCCTAGAACCAATGTCATGTTTTCACGATATCCTCAGTCTAGCCATGCTCAGTAAAATTCAGTAAGTTATGTGACTCAGGAAAACTCAGTAAACTCAGTAATCCCAGTAATCTCTGAAAACTCAGTAATTCAGTAATTAGTAGTATTTTATCAGTCAACAAACCTCAATAAACTTAGTCCAGTTTAATTCAGTTAATTATGTTTAGTGTCTATTCAGATGGGAGTAGGATTTAGCACCGAGTGAACCCAAGTATGGGGACACACACTAACAGTTGAGGGTGTGATCCTTAAAAGCAATCCTTGCATTCCAGAACTATGTAGTCAGTATAGGTTGAGACATCAACACTGACAGATGAGGTGGATAAACACTGTCAGATGAGGGTCCCACCATTCTCTTTTGGGGATACTTCCAGATGAGGGTCACCCACAGCTTGTGTTTACTAGTGGCGCGGTATTAGTACCCTTTCAATTGAGGTTACAGATTGGACCCTAACTCAGCCATAATACATTATTTGGGGCATGCCAGTTAGATGACTACTTCCTATAGTCCCAGTCTCAGTAAAAGAACTCAGATAGTTTTTCAGATTTCAGGACTATCAGATACGATCAACTCAGCACAGTACGGAACTCAGCTAGTTCTATCAGAAACTAGATTGTCAAATACAATTGCTCAGTATCAGTTATATCAGTTATCAGTAACCCATGTTATTATTAATCAAAATCATTTGTTAGTACCATCATGAATTCAGTTACAGTCACTCATTCATGCATATATTCTCACGTTCATGTTATACAGTCAGCTAGTATTGTTCATGCCTTTAAACCCTTTGCATTCAGCCTACCTCAATGCATACCTGTACATTCAATTGTACTGATGTATTTGCGCTATGGTGTTTTATTCTATACCATAGGTTCAGAAGCACGAGCTCCAGAGCATCAGTAACATTTTAATTTCAACAGTCAGAGTTAGCAGTGAGTCCTCATCCTTCGCAGACATGATCATTACTTTATTTCTTTATTACTTTATTTCAGTAGTTGGAGTTAGTTGGGGACATGTCCCATCAACTCCCTATTCAAATAGTTTAGTTTTAGAGGCTTTTCAGACTACAATATGTTTAGATAGTTTTGTTTCAGTTTGTTTTGGTATTGATATACCATACTTTCAGATGTTATTTTTATCAGTTTTGAACCTTATGGTCTTTCAACCTTTATTTTCATATTTATACAATATATTATGTAGTGTTTAGGTATAGATATCAGTCATAGGTTAACTTGTGGTTCTTTGGGGTCATGAGTACCGTGTAGCACTCTGGTTACCAGATTCGGGGCATACAATTATGCTCCAAAATTGGTAGGGGACATGAGGGATCATATGAGGAAGTTTGCATCCGATCTTTCGGATGACTTGGTATTGGAATGAAAAGTGGCAATGCTGAACAGAGATATGGATTTTTCTAGGCTGTCCGTACATATACAGCAAATTAAAGAGTAGAAAAAAAGACTGGTTGAGGCAAGGGAAAAAGACAGGCAAACCAAGAGGGCCAGATCTACAGATCAGCACTACAGTCAACGTCAGTATAGATATTAGGGTAACAGGTGGTCAAAGAAAAAGAATTGGCGTAATGCACAACCTTCAGTCAGCTCCCCAACGTCTATACCTCCACGTGATCAGTGGCTCTTTAATTCTTAGGCTAATAGTGGCTTGAGGATGCAGGACACTCATTCATGAGGAAGCATGACTTAACCCGCTAAATCGTTTCCCCGTTATAGTATCTGTGGCAAGAACCACCTGGGGAAGTGTTACTTCGAGAGAAGGAATTGCTACTCCTGCAGCCAAATGGGCCATATTCAGAAAGATTGCCCTTCAGCTAGAGGTAATGCAGGGGGCTAAGTCCCAAGCTGCCTCCACCAACTCCTCCTCCTAAGGGTGCTACTTCAGCTATTGGAAACGGTCGTAACCGGTTGTATGCTTTGTCCAACCGCCAGGATGCAGAGGCTTTACCAGATATGGTCACGGGTATGTTGGAAATATTTTCCCATAATGTATATGTGTTACTTGACCCAGGGTATACTTTGTCTTATGTGACCCTATATGTGGCAGTCAGTTTTGGTTTTGAACCCGAGAATATTTTGGAACCCTTTTCTATTTCTACCCCTGTTGGGGACTCTGTTGTGGATAGAAGGGTGTACAAAAATTGTATTATATCTGTTTGTAATTGTGATATGGTGGTGGATCTTTTAGATATTGATATGATTGACTTTGATGCTATTCTGGAAATAGATTGGCTCCATTCATGCTATGCCACAATAGACTGTAGAACTCAAAAAGTTTTCACTTTTCCAAATAAGCCAGTAATAGAGTGGGAGGGGGTATTCCTTATCACCCAAAGGGAAATTCATATCTTATCTCAGAGCCCGTAAGCTTATTTCCAAAGGCTATTTGTATTATCTTATTTGGGCCAAAAATTCTAATACTAAAAGCTCTTCCCTCCAGTCTGTCCCCATAGTCAATGAATTTCTGGAAGTATTTCCCAATGACCTTCCAGGGATACCACCTGATAGGGAGATAGATTTTGGCATTGACGTATTGCTGGACACCCGACCTATTTCTATTCCGCCATATAGAATGGCTCCTGTAGAGTTAAAAGAGTTGAAAGAGCAAAAAGCAGATCTTCTTGACGAAGGCTTTATCCGTCCTGGTATTTCTTCCTGGGGTGCACCTGTACTCTTTATGCGTAAGAAAGATGGTTCCCTTCATATGTGTATTGTCTACCGTCAACTAAATAAGGTTACTATTAAAAATAAGTATCCCCTTTCTAGGATTGATGATTTGTTTGATCAACTCCAAGGTACAAAATATTTCTATAAAATAGACCTTCGCTCGGGGTATCATCAGTTGAAAGTTAGGGAGGCTGACATTACCAAAATAGATTTTCAAACCAAATATAGCCACTATGAGTTCTTACTTATGTCCTTCGGACTGACTAATGCCCCTGCTGCTTTTATGGACCTTATGAATAAGGTATTCCACTAGTTTCTAGACTTATTTGTTATAGACTTTATTGATGCCATTTTGGTTTACTCTAAGAACGAGGAAGATCATGCCAGTCACCTTCAAATCATCCTTCAGACCCTCAAAGACCATAAATTGTATGCAAAATTTTCTAAGTGTGAGTTCTGACTCAATGCTATTACCTTCTTGGGGAACATCGTGTCTAGTGAGGGAATTAAGGTTTACCCCCAAAAGATTGAGGCAGTGAGAAGATGGCCCAGACCTACGACTCCAATCTATATCTGAAGCTTCTAGGGTTTGACAGGGTATTACAGACGGTTCGTAGAAAGTTTTTCTTCCGTAGCTTCTCCACTTACCAGGATGACACAAAAAAAAGTTAAATTCATCTGGTACGACTCTTGTGAGAATAGTTTTGAGAAATTTAAGGGCAAGTTGACTACTGTGTCTGTTTTGACCCCTCCTGAGGGTATAGAAGGTTTTGTTGAGTATTATAATGCATCTCAGATGGGACTTGGGTGTGTACTTATACAGCATGGGAGGGTGGTATCTTATGCATCTAGGCAATTGAAGATGTACGAGCAAAATTACCCTCCTATGACTTGGAGTTAGCGGCTGTCTTGTTTGTACTTAAAATATGGCGGCACTATCTTTATGGGGTGCACATTGATATTTTCACTGACCACAAGAGTTTACAGTATATTTTCTCACGGAAAGAACTGAATCTCAGGTAGAGGATTTGGTTGGAACTGTTGAAGAATTATGACATGAGTCTACACTATCACCCGGGCAAGGCGAATGCGGTGACCGACGCCCTTAAAATATTATCTATGGGTAGTCTCTCCAATGTTGAGGAACAAAAAAGGGAAATGGTGAAAGATATTCACCAGCTTGCAAATCTAGGGGTTCGACTTCTGAATTCTGAAGATGGAGGGGTAATTATTCATGAGATAGCTAAGTCTTCCCTATGTTCTGAAGTTAAAGAGAAGCAAGCCGAAAACCCCATCTTGATGCAGATTAAAAATGATGTGGGTCAGTAAAAAGAGATGGCCTATGAATTAGAATTGTCCACGAGTTTAGCTTCTTCACATCCCGTGTTCCAGGTGTCTTTGTTGAAAAAGTATATAGGGGACCATTCCTTAGTATTACTTATAGAGGAAATCAATGTGAAAGACTCCTTGTCATACGAAGAAGAACTCGTTGCCATTTTGGATAGCCAAGTCCGAAAGTTAAGAAGCAATGAAATAACTTTGGTTAAGGTGTTGTGGAAGAATCAAAAGGATGAAGAAGTTACTTGGGAGTCAGAGGATGATATGCGTGCAAGATACCCAAATCTTTTTAATCCGGTAAAATACGATATAGAATGTACAATCCTTGCCCTATTCTTTTTATCTTCTCTATTAATCGTGCTTACCTATGTCCCACGCCATCATTTGGGGATGAATGTCCCAAGAGGGGGATAATGTAACACCCCGTAAAAATTTTTGGTGTAGTACCACCCCTAGTAGCATGCTTAAGAAGCTAGCAATTTGAAATCTTTCTAAGTGTCAAGAATGACTTAGCTTCATTTTTTAGCTTCTAAACTTTGATGTTTCTTAAATTGATCTTTTCGACCTCGATACTTAGTATTTAAAGTTGATTCATGTTCAGGGATGTAAGGAGGGTGTCTCAGAGAAGTTTTGGATTTTTCAGATAAGGGATGGAACATGTTTGGATGTCGGAAATAGTGGACCAACGTGAAGTCATCACGCTGCGTCGATGATCGCGTTGATGAAACAATGACCCAACGCGAAGTCGTCGCGCCACGTCAATGATTGCATCGATGAAATAATGGATCGATGCGATATTGATGTGTCATATCGGGTAACACATCGAGTGCCCAGTTCACATTTTCTTTTAATTTGGGTTAGGAGGGGTATTTTAGTCTATTTCCCCTCATCTAAACTCAGTTATACTATGAAATTAAAATGTGTTTAGGGCGAAATACATAAAAAACTACTTATATTCTCTCAAATCAAAACCCTAATCTTTTCCCTAAATATCAAGAGTTTATCCTTAAGGTCAAGAATTCCAAGGTCTTAATCAAGATTCGGGATTTCACCCTCCGTCCTTGGAAAGCTAAGGTACATAGGGTTGTCCTTATATCATGAGCATGATTTTGCTATGGATTTAAATAAGTTTTTAATAATTATTTAAGTATGTGTACGATTATAGGTGTGGGGTTTTCAATTTTAATAAAAGCATGCATTGTGTTAAAGTTTTGAGAAGAATATTTGAAAAATCGTGGGGTTATTTTCTTATAAATCTTGATTGTTGAATTAGTGGACATATGCTATGGATTTTAAAAGGTGTTAAGAATATGAGATATGAATCTTTTAATCCCTATGATGATGTTTACGTACCCCATATGATACTAATGTTAAACTATTGAGAGCATGAGTTTTAAAGGCCCCCTATTGATCATAAAAATTGTGTTTAGCAAATGTTGTACTACTTTATAAATGATGAACATTTCTTGAATATTAGAGTGTTGGGAATCAATATGCATGTGTTGTATGAAACAAAATCTTATTGGTGTTCATATAAACAATTTTTATAAGAAGTGTTAAGAATCGATGTGATATATTTGACATGCAAGTTGGGGTATGACGATACCCCGTAGAGGATTTGATCTTGAACGAAAGAGGAAAGAATATTGTGTGCATAATACATGTTTTCTTATAATGAACTTTAAAATTGGGCCAATGTGGGTTAGATGGTTACCCGAAGAAAGCACGAGTCAGAAGACTCTATGCTGGAAATCGTAATTTGCCGACACGAGATATTGGTACCCTGCTATGTGATCTTGTGTACCTAGTATTATGTCATCCTAACTCGGGACCTATGGTTAGGATCCCTGCATTGTGATCTTGAGCCCAACCACGACATATTGACTTGATTGGGGCTTGTGCCACCCTGCTGTGTGATCTTGTGAGTCCTCCCCTTACTAGTACTCCAATCTTGGTGACAAATCGAGATCTGGTAGTCGGTGAAAGTGTGAACTTGTAGGGTGTACCATCTAGCTCGATCGTGCTAAAGTGTTGTTGAAAACTTATCATACTAAGCCCATGTATTTCTAAATGATTTTTGCGATAATATGTTTTATAAAAGCTCTCACTTATGTTGTATAAAAGTTGTATTTTGTTTTTGGATTACTGCGTACCAGTACATTTGTATTGACCCCTATATTTCAGGATCTGAGGTTCAGTTTAGGGGTCCCGCTAAATCGTAGATTTGTCAGACATAAGTGTGCAGTTGGTGAGCCTCCCTTACTTCAGAAGGCCATTTTTAGAGCATTCTTATCTCATTATGGTATTGTTTTGACTGGGGCCCTTGTCCCAGTCTCTAAGTAAGATATTGACTTTGATGTGTTAGAGATTTCGTAGACTAAAGTTAGATACTGTTAGAGGTTAATGACACCCTATTTTGGATTATTCAGTTGTATTATAACATTGATCATGTTTCCGTATGTTGAGATTTTCGTATTTCCTTTATACTGCTTAGATTATATGCATGATTGCCAGGATAAAATATGGGGCTCGGGCCAGTATGGTCCAGAATGCTCCTCACGGCCAGGGCCTGGTTCGGGTCGTGACATGAAGGCACCTATTTATAGAAAAGAAAAAGAATCTATGAATAGTAAAATGGGTCCCACATCTGAGTCCTATGCACAGTGGATCTACTATGTAGGAATCTGCTAATAGTACATCCGGGTCCCACATCCGGGTCCCATGTATTGTGAATTTACTATGAAGGCATCTGGGAATAGTATATCATACTTTATTCTTCCCTTTTAATTTTTTAAGAAATTTTCCCGTTCTTGCAATGGCATCTTTTGGCAGAGGTCTATCTGAAGGGATAGGTTGTGAGTCTTCAATATCTTCTTCGGCGATATCATCGCTGGTTATACTTTTCATTGAAGTGTCTAATTTTTCACGACTATCAATTGATTTCATCAGATTTTTTTGGATTTCTTCCAAATAGTTTTCTATCATTTCAATTCTGTCGCCGTCATGTACAACGATTCTCCTTGCAATATGTTTTAGTGAATTTTTTTCGATAATATTTTGTCGAGGGGCTACTAA
This sequence comes from Capsicum annuum, assembly GCF_002878395.1. NCBI lineage: Eukaryota > Viridiplantae > Streptophyta > Magnoliopsida > Solanales > Solanaceae > Capsicum > Capsicum annuum. The sequence continues at coordinate 96,974,569 of NC_061118.1, forward strand.
ATATTCTTGAACCTTATTTTGAATAGAGTCCAAGAGTTTTTGTCCATGCAATATTTTTATTTTGGGATCCTTTTTCATTAATTTGTCCCAAAAATAATTGTAAAATACCCTGTATAAGCATGGGATTTGCTCTCTTGTGAATCCAAATTCTTGAGCCCATTTATGAATCCAAGGAATAGAAAATTCAAGGAAGAAATACATTTGATCAATTTTATCTAGATTGCAGATATGATCTGCATGATATAATTCGTTTAACTGAGGAGAGATTTTGGGCCATTCTTTGTATAACTTTAAAAATGGATCTGACAATATCTGAATTGTTGGACCATGATAGGACCATCATTTTAAAAACCAATTTGAAATTAGTTCTGCAAAGGTCTTGCGCATACCTGTATAAACCAAGTATGCTTACGTATATCATTATTATAATAAAGGACTTTATCAAAGGCCTGAATATAGTCCCAATAAGTGAAATTTATTTTTGAACCTTTGAGCAATATCTGCTTTTCTGTCATAGTGGTCATTCCCCAATCTTCTACGGATATAATCCATTTAATAACAATTTTAGAGAAGTTATAAACATTCTCTTCACAGTTATATCCGGAGAAATGTTCGCATTCTGCACTACCTGTGGTACTGAGAATGGTTTCATAATAAGTGCGGATTTTGTATGACTCACCCAAAAAATATAAATTATTTATCAAATATTTGTGAAGTATCTTCCACGGTTCATTTCACCTCTGAATCTCAGAGTTTTCAATAAGAAATATCATTTCTTTGTTTTCTAGCCTTTCATAAGGTTTGATATCATCATTATGATGTCATCAATATCCTTTGCAATTGAAGCAAATGTATCACTTTGCTTTTGAGTTGCTAAATAAACTTGCAATTGTCTGTATAATGGACTATCTTCCGGAATATCATCCAGATGGATAGAGGTAGATGATGAAGATTCGCCTTTCTGCGATACCTTGGAGTTTATCAAACTCCTATTTCACATTTATATAACGGGGGAATTAGATGAGAATCCGTATGATGATCCCTGAGAAAATGATTTGTTTGGGGATGATCTTCCCCTTCTACCGGAGGCTGATCTTCCTCTTGATCTGCCCTGTCTTTTTTCTCTAGTCATCTGCCATGGAGGGCCAGTAACCATACTGCAAATAGCACAATCAATCAGATATTTCCAAATCATACCAGGCAATATATCTAATTTCTTCATAATTAAAGACAAAAAATTCTTCTTCAACCATATCATGGATGACTTTATCAATTATGAGATTTTGAATGTCTCTGTATAATGAAATCACTTTTAAAATGGTAATTAAAGTTTTTTCAGTAAGAAATAATGTATACAAAATTATTTTAACTGAGATATTCTCTAGATAAGAAATCAGGGAAGGAATTATCAATTTCTTTTTATACTGAATATCAAAATCAAAAGGGGCTAATTGGGTTTGCCACCTTGTAAATATTAACTTTGAAGCATCATGTTTAAAATCTTTATCAAACATATACTTCAGAGATTGAGCATAAGTTTTTATCAAAAAATTTTGATTATAAAGATTATCCTGAAATTTTAGAACGCATTTAACAATGGTTAGCATTTCATGAGCTACCATAGCATATTTTCTCTGACTATCAATCCATTTAGCTGAATGAAATCTTTTCAAGTATTCAGTTTTATTATAGGGATTAACTTGTTTCAATATTTCACCATAACCAATATTAGATGTATTTGTCTCAATGATTTTTTGCCAAGCAGGATTGGCTAAAGTTAAATAGGATAAAGTTTTGACACTCTGTTTAATATGTTTAACAAGATTTGTATGACTATCCGTCCACGATCCTTTATAATTCTTTTTTAGACTATCATATAACAAGAATAAATCACGAGATAAATTCTCATAAAAAAGAGAAATATAATTTAAGCTTCCCAAAAATCTCTATAATTGAGTCCTGTCAGTTATAACATCAGGAAATTTAGAAGCAAAATCAATGGATCTCTGAATGGAAGTAATCTTTCCTTGACAGATATTATGTCATAAAAATCTAACATCTTTTAAAATAAACTCATTTTTGACTTAGATATCACCAAATTATCCTGTATCACAATTTTCTTAAAATATCAAGATTCTTGATATGCAATTCAAATGTTTTAGAAAATACAAGAATGTCATCAATATAAACGATGATAAAATCTATATAAGATTTAAATATATCATTCATTATCTTCTGAAATTCTGATGGGGCATTTTTCAAACCAAACGGAATGATATTCTATTCATATTTCCCAAAAGAAACATTAAATGTAGTTCTATAAGTATGCTCTTTAAATATTTGAATCTGCCAATATCCCAATTTCAAATCGAACTTTGATATATTGGCGTCGTATAAACAAGGTAATAAATTCTTTTTATTTGGAATAGGATACCTAATTCATTTTAAATATTTATTCAAAGGTTTATAATTTATCACCAACCTGGGAACACCACATTTTTTCTCCTGCTACGTTATTAACATAAAAAGCATTACATGACCTGGGAGATTTTGAAGGCTTTATCAAACCCTTTTGTAACAGATTATCAATCTCTTTTTTGCAGAATTCAACTAATTCAGTATTCATTTGACAGGATCGTGATTTTGTTGGGATATCATCCCTACAGAAATTATCTTCATAAGGAAGATTAACAATATGCCTTTTGCAATTCCAAAAAGTATTGGGGTGATCAACATAAATATGAACAGTCAGTTTTTTGGAAATTAACTTAATATTTTCCTGTACCTTAGCAGATTTCATTTTATCACAAATATTCATGCTAAGTAATTCAAGCTGTAAAAAATTAACATGTTTTTGCTTCATATCAATTAAAACATTAATATCTCTAGTTACTAGGTCTGTAACAAAAGAATAAGATGTCTCTTTATTTTTTTTAGTAGCAGTAAATCCTTTTGCATCAATATGAGTATAAGGATAAATAACATTTATAAAAGGAGTTCCAAGTATAATTGGAGAGTATAATTGATTTTTTACCAAAAAGAAGAAATGCGGTATGCATATTTTATTCTGGCAAATATGAGTGTTTGAGAATTTATACTTTATATCAAGAGCATGTTCAGATGCAGCTTTAACTACATGAGTGGTTTTATGAAATTATTTTGTAGGGACTAACCCTTCTTGTATGCAGCTAACATCTGCTCCACTATCAATCATAGCAATATTAGTTACTGAAAAATGATTATCAATCAAAAAAGTACATTTAATATACCATTTATGAGCAGTAACAATTTGCATCATTCCTAAAAAATAATTATTTTTTAAATCAAGAGAATTTTGAATATCATCCGTATTACTTTCTTCGAAAAATTTTTCTTTTCCTTTGGAAATTTTTGTGGGAGAAATATCTTCCTCAATTTGCGAAATTCTGTGATCACAAAACATTTGATTTTGTTTAAAATATTTAATCTTTTTTTTTTCAAGTTTTCAACTTCAATTTTTAAATCATCAAAATAAGTATCTTTACCAGGAGCATAACTCATAGCAAGACGTCTATTAATCTCTGATATAGAATAAGGCATAAAATAATTGCTTTCAGCAGTTTTAGAAGTAAAGGTATGGTTATCAACAGTTTTAAAAGCACTGGGTTTTCAACTAATAGATAAATTAATAATCTTTTTCTATAGTTTCTCATCCGAAACTTCTTTAAAAAGTTCTAACATATTATCAGAAGTAGTGATTTGAACATTTAAATCTTCAAAATGGGATTGCAAATTATAAATGAATCATCACAAGTGCAGGTATCTCCTTGGCAATCAGAACAAACATTAGCATTATCACTATCAGATAAATCAGGCAACTCAATATCATTTTCTGATTCAGATTCAGCATTATAATCAGATTTCGATCTTGAGGTGTATAACAAACCATAAACTTGATCATGCACATCATCAGCAAGACCTAAAGATTTAAGCTTTTGAAGCTTACAATTTGGAGCAATATGCCCAAAGTTACCACATTTGAACACTTAATCTTAGCAAGATCTCTCTTAGACCTATTTTTGTTAAATCTAGTAGATTTCCTGTAGGCTTTTCTAGTTTCATGTTCTTCTTTGGACCTATATCTAGATCTCTTATTTCTGTAAGGCTGCTCACTTTTGGAATATCTATGTTCTTTTTTCCTGGAAGTGGAAGCTGGTTCAGGTATATCAAACTGGTTACAGAAATCTCCTATCTGAGATTTTTCTCTAAGTTTATCAAGCTTAAGTTTTCTAGACAATTTTAACTCATTACACAGATTTAACGCTTCTTGTGTACAAGCTGCTATCAAATGACCATAGGTATACTTTTTACCAAGGAATTTCACCAAAGGAGCCCCTAAGAGTTTTTCGAACCTTTTCAGCAAATAATGGAGGAAGTTTGTCTATAAACTTGGCCTTCAATGTGCATATCTATTTTTGGGTAATTCCATGACCCAACTTAAAAAGGTATCCTTATACCACCTAAATTCTCTTAAGGTTTTACATCTAATCCCATTCAAGAGAGTATGAATGTTTTTGTACTGATTGGTGAATCTACCATTAAAACATTCTAAAATTATAAGAACGAGTGTATAAACAACATCTTCCCTATTTGACACTAGGGCTCTTCCTAGGTTATCAACCCCTGGAGCAGTAGCTACAACATTAAAAATTGACTCTCTTTACTCATGAGTCAAAAAATTGTCCCACCAGCCACGAAGTTGACCAGTAAAACTAGCAACTATCATTTTATAGATAACTTTATCTATTCTATTTTCTCTGTTACCAGTGGCTTTGCACACTATTGAATACATCATAATGAGGTGTACGAGGATTGTTAATTTCCTCTCAGTTAATCCATCAAGGTTTCATTCATAAATATCGTCTCCGCTATAAGATGTATTAGTCTGATTCCAATCCCTTTTCTCTATTAGAACATCTTGAGGAGTGGATCACGGATAGTAATAAGTTTGCATTCGGGGTAAATCGGCATATCTGGAAATTTTACCTGACTGTTTTCTAATCATTCCTTTAAGCTTATTAAGCTTTGACTTGGTCTGATTTTTCAAATCAGGAATGGATTCTAGGCTATCAGCAAAGGCATTAGACAAATCAATATGTCTAATATTTAAACCAGAAAACTTTTTATCAAGAAGCTATTCTAAATCATACAAAGGCGATTTAAGTTAAAATCCTTCAACATCAGGGGGCCTTTGAATACTGATTTTAGTCATCAAATCTTCTGTCTTACTTTTTGGAGAAGAAGCAATATCAGTAGAGTTTGGCCTAATACTCAGTTTTTTTATCAAATTAGTTAACTCATCGAGCTTTTTATCAAGAAAAGAAATATGTTCTCCTAAAACTTTTACATATAAGCTCAAATAATTATTTTGAAAAATCAAATTATTAATTTCTGCAACAATTACCTTAGCGACTTCATTATCAATGAATTTTAAAATGCAGAAAAGGTAATACCAGTATTATTTGGCAAAATAAAAAGAGCTTGGGGAGGGTAAGCAGTTCTAATAATGTTACCACCATTATCTTGATAAAATCTTTCAAGCACCTTAACATACAATGACAAGTATATGGTTATAAACCAAGGCACAAAATACATAATTTAATTATGCAATTTACACATTTCATAGAATTCTTGAAAAATATTATTCATCTCATCAGGACTATAAGTCTCAAAAAACCAAGTTCTAAACTAGTTTTATTTTTTATCTAAAAATTCTTTATTAATATAATTTCTTGCCTGGGATCCAGGACTAAAATTGATTTGGTGTGGAATCATTAAATATATTCGGATCAAAGTTCATTTCAGAAGTAGTAGGAATATTTCTATCAAAAATATTGTCATTATCTTGAACAATTTTTGTTCGAAGATTGACTTTAACTTTCTCTACAAATCTTGTAGAAACTGAGTCAATTGTGTGCAAAGAAGCTGAACAACTTCTAGATGGACCATGTAATAGTTCTACAAGAGAAATATGATGCATAGCAGGTAATAATTTAGGCATGGAGTATGAATGTCTGTTATAAACAGTAGACCTTTCATCGAATTGAATACAAATTCTACCATCTAGATTTTGAGTCACATGCGATAATTCACTATTATTTAAATCATCAGTGACTTGATTTGGAGATATAATTGGATTTAAGGTCCAAGTAATGGAAAAATCAATCTCATCCCATTTAATAGGTCTCCTTATGGTGACCTTAGACCATGCAAAATTAGTCTCGACTAATATAGTCTAATCCAATGTATCGTATAACTTACATCGTGGATTTAAAGTAGTTAATAATCTGTAATAAATTCTGTATGACAGACAAATAAGTTCAGATCCAGGCGCATAATTATAATCATGCGTTTTCACATATAATGTTAAAGCATCAAGTATATTTGCGTCAGTAAAAAATAATTATAAATTTGACTGAGTATTGAAATAAACTGGACCATAGACAACAGTGAATTCAATCGAACCCATTAAAGACTGTTTGAAATTCAGATTTCTTGCATCTCTAAGAGCTGCTGAAAATGTCTCTGGTAACCCTTTAAGAGTTAAAGGTTTAAAAGCAATTTGAATCAATCTAATGTGCATAAATTGTAATGATTCTTATGCAAATTAATGTCTTACTTATTTAATAAATGAATCGTTTGTTCAGAAGAATTTAATGCTAAAGACTATTTAGTTGTCTTTATCATTTGTTTAGAAAAAACTTTATCAAACAAACCATAATCATAAATGATTTTTATATCAACTTTTGAAATAGTCCACTTGTTTAACAAGTCAAGATTTTGAGGTATTTCTACCTCTTCAAGTCGAGTACTCTTAGTACTCACATCTCCCATTGTCATGAGTAGAAAAATTTCATATTTATGCTGAATAGTTCAAATCTATTATTTAATGATCATAGATTTCTATAATTGAATTATATAGTAAATTTTAGTAAATATTATCTAGTGCTTTAATGGATTGCTTGATTATTTATATATATATATATATATATATATATATATATATAAAATTATTTTTATTTTTCTATTTTAGCAACCATGAAATATTTCATTTTGTTTTCTATATTATGTTTTACTTTCAAAAATTTATATTTTTTTGTTCCTAATCTATGATACCAACCTTTGGTAGTCATCATAAAGTTATTATAATAATTTTAATATTATTTTTAACTACTATATATATAAGGGAGGACCTCAAATTTTGAATAGTTCTCACAAGAATATTTTAGATATTTCACTTCTTTAATTAAGTGAATTAAATTATCACACATGACAATTGATGGTGTCTTTTTATTAAATATCTTTATTTTTGTCCTTATTATTTTTGTTAGAATCATTCTCACTTGAGTGGTTGTAATTGATCTCTTCTTGTTATCTAATAAATGACACTTTAATTAAGACTCCATTTAAAATTAATAATCACTTTAGCTCAAAAGAAATTACTTTGAAAATAACTTTAATATAAATTAAAGTTTACAATAATTTTTAATTAGTACCTTTATAGTTCTTTTAATATTGTTCTATTCTTAAAAATCATGCAATAAATAGCATAATTTAATAAATAATATATCATTTTTATTATTTTTTTAGGGGACATGAAAAAAATAAATCAATAGTTATAAAAGTATGAATAGAATACTCTTTTATGATGAGTGTAAGAGATAAACATGACAAATAAATGCACCAAATGAAATAAATTATTAATTTAATTTTTTTATTATTTAATATCCTTATGGATCATCATTAATTTAAATTGAGTAAATACTCTCAATTACGATCGTAATTGTTCTTATATATACTTGAAGTCATTGAACTAATTTATTGTATAAGATAAAAGAAATTAAATTTTGTAAAAAATCTTACCACATGAAATTATGAATGAAATTAAAACTCAATAAATATTAAAATAAATTCATTTCTATCTGTAATAGAGAAATTACATAAACACAACAACAACAACAACAACAACAACAACAACAACAACAACAACAACAACAAACCCAGCATAGTCCCCACAACAAATTTATAAAAATATCAATATTTATATTTATGATCTTCATCGAATTGAAATTATTAACATATTTTAAATCATATTAGTATTTTATAAAATATTGAATTACTTATTACCTTTTGATATAGTTTAATTCTTCAGCAATACTTTCTTTCATATAAATTAAATTTTATTTAAAAATATTTAATTATGTGATTAAGAATTTTAATAAATATAAATTAATTTTAAAAAAATTATTTAACATGTTCGCCATCAAATTATATTAATTATAAAATTAAAAATATAATATATATTATATTTTAAAATTTTAATTATTATTTTTATAATTTAAGTTTGTGCTCGTGCTACGGCCTCGTGAAACTAGTAATACAATTTACAATACACAATAACTTTCAATGAGAATAATCACCTCTAATGCAAAAATAACAATGCAAAAATTAGATGGAGGATTATTTATTAACTTTAGTTTGCAAAAATTTATGCAAAAATTAACTTTCAATTTCGATTGCTGAATGTATTTGGATTTTTAGAGCTTTGGGCTGTAGGTAATAGTGGGCCGTAGCTAAAGCCTAAATAGCTAATGCGCTTAGATATTATAAATATTAAATAATAAATATATATTATATATATATTATATATATATATATTATATACATATAATAATTTTAAAAAGTATGTTAAAAATTTTGGTTTATTTCGATTTAAACTGAAAATCGAATCGAAATACCGAATTTATAAAAAAATAAACCAAAATCAAACTAGAAAATCAAAAAACCAAAACCGTAAAATTGAAACAATATGATTTGGTTCGATATTTATACCCACCCCTTGTAACTTAGGGAAGGGATAAAATAATGTCAAGTTAAAAATCACAGTAAAATTCACATGCACACATTGTGTGTGTATATATATATATATAATATGGTAGGATAGGGAACAATGTTTAGCATGAACGTAAAATATTAACCTGAACTGTGTAGCTTTAACCGTCTTAAAAGGCACCCGTGGGCTATATAAGTTGAGCTCCCCCTGCTAAAAAGGCCCCAATGTGTGTTATCTGCACGAACAAAAGAACAATTATAGGTACATATGCACCAAGGGTGACTCAAATACCCAGTCATATCTCAAGGGTGACTGAAACACCTGGTCATCAAGCAAGGGTTACTAAAATTCCTAGTTATTTAGACCCCCGCACCGACAATCATGGTTTCCAGTATTGGTCCCTCAGTACCTCCACTTTTACGACCTAGCTACACAACCCCCTTTAATTCTAATAAAAATATTTACATATTCCCCTTCATTGAACCATGATACACACCAGGCATACACTGTTGGTATCGTCATACCAACTACACTTTCAAGATACTATCATCATACCATTACAATTCCATCAACTTGGGGGAAAACTTCGATGCCCTTTGTTCATTAAATCAAAACCATTATATTTCAATAACCTCTTTATATCATGCAATAGTTCCAAAAGTAGTTTAATGTGCATACCTTCATGTTCAAATTAAGTTTCATAGGATTGGGTTGAGTTATACCAATTAAAATATTCAAAACCATCAATTTGGGGAGATCCACGACCCCCATTCCAATTAATGAAACCCATGCACCCCAAATAATTTGAAACCATCAATTCAAATCATGAATCATTCATAAAAGCCATGGAAAAAATAATTCATTCATTAAGGCTCAAAACCCTTAACCCACATTCATAAACCATAATTTAATCACATAAATAACAATTGTAAATATATGTTTTTAACAAAATAAATGTTGGAGAAGAGTAACATGCCTGAGATATCAAGAATTATGGAGAGAAATCAATCCTTGGACACTTTAATTGCCAATTTCTTGGAAACCCTTGTTGTTGTTGACTTAGGGATTTGAGAGAGCTTGAGAGAGTGTATTTGATGGTTAAGTTTTGAGAATAGGGTCCTTAACATGTTTTATGGTCTTGGGTGTTAAGTGGGAAAAGATAGAAATGACAAGAATACCCCCACTTAAAAGTGCAGAAAAGATCGCCCAGATATCTCGGGTCACTATACGACTCATGATGACTCCTACGAATCATCACCACAACTCATGGTTTGGGTAGTGACTTAGGCTCATCTTATTATTAACCCTACCAGTCACACCCTTTGACTCGTAGTCGGACCTTACAACTCGTAGGATTCAGTCGTAGTCAGGACAGAGACATTTGGACACTACACTAGTTTAGCTACGGAAGGGACAAATAAGTGGTGAATTTACCACTTATTTGTATCCTAAATTCGTGCACTCTACAATAATTTGAAGGTATGAATGAGACAAGTTTGCTACTTGAATGGACTAAATTCAACATTTTGCAGCTACACAAGTGATGAGATAAAAGGATGTAGATTTGAGTTGAAAAGGAACCAAAAAGAGAAGAAAAGTGCACATCTTATGGAACCTGTACAAAATAAGGCTCAGATACTATGATCACAGTCTGAGGATCGTGATCGCAGCCAATCAAGATGGATCAACCACCGTGATCGCATAGATTTAACCGCAGTCACGATAGTCGCAATTGCGGCAACGCGAGAATATGCTTAGGGGCAGTTTTGTAATTTTCAACAGCTGACCCAAATCCCTTAAAAGTCTCAAACCCTTTCCTATTTTGGCAGTGTAGACTTTTGGAGAGAAATTTAATTTGAAGTTACAAACGTTAATTTGGGCAACAATTTATTTGAATTTCTTGATTTGAATTTGGTGAAATTGAAGGGTGAATGCTTTGAATGAACCTTATGGTATATCTCTCTCTTTACTTCATGAGTAGCTAAATTTCTTTGTCTTGAGATTATGTTGAAATAAGGTGATATTATGTGTGGGTTATGATGTATTTGCATGGATTCTAGTTTGTTGATGATGAATTTCACTATTCCTTGGTTTAATTAGTTGAGATTTATGGGTGAAAATCCCAAATGTCCAAAATGGGTTTGTGAGTGAAAATTCCAAAATCTTGAAAGCTCACATCATTCTTAAAAGAGGGATGTGGGTAAATTTTGGAACCCATGACAATCTTGAAAGAAGGCTATGGAAGACAAAACAATAGTGGACAATAATGGAAGTAGTTTTCTATCTTTTTCCTATCTTAGAAATAAGGGTGAATAAAGAGTTGACTATGTTTTGGGCATCTTCCTAGAAATAGGGATGCCCAATTGAGGTGTTGGGTGACTTTAATTGACACACTTTTTAGGTACTCGAAGGGGTCAATGAGTGACATCCTTGAGGCTTTGTTGATGAACTAGCCTCAAGGACTTTCAACCTAGCCTACCACACCATTAACGATTAGAATTTGCACCAAATCATTATGTTCCCATTCATAACTTGGCCTTAGGTAGTGTCTTAACTCGATTATACCTTGATAAACTTTGTTTCAAACCAACCCCACATTTTAAATCATGTACTTTACCTTATTTCTGCTTCGGATATCTTTTTAGTAATTGTTAACATCCATAGGACTAGAAAGCTAATTTCGCTTCTCGTGGATTCGACCTCAGTGTAAGTTGAGCTATTGACAACGATCGTCCTCTACCAATTTAAAAGGTATAGGTGAGAATTATTAAAATGGCACCATTGCTGGGGAGTTAAATCTAGTTTTCACTTGTGCGGTGTTGATTTTTACTTAGGGTATACCCGTAGTGATGTGTATATATTTTGATTGTTGTTTTTGTTTCTTCTTTAGGTGATATTTATAGTATACATGGATCCATGAGTGAAAATTGTTGCGACTCAAATGCACACGCAAGTGCACGTGATCGTACAAGTAATATAGTGATTTTGACAATCAGATATCGTTCCCACGAGGACTAATCAACTAGAATTTTAACCAACTTTTAGTTTAGACAATGAGTAGTAAGTTTTGTAAAGTATCTAGATGTTTTTGAAATTAAGAATAAAAATGTAAATTATTAACTAAGAAATAAAAGTTTATGACTAGTGCGAAGCAAGCAACGATTGTAAACAGAAATGATAAGAATTCCAGGGTTGAGGCTTTTCGAACAATCATAAAATCTCTATTCTTATAGCAGTCTCATTGGTTATCGGGTTGTTGGTTCGCAAGGTTAAGGCTACGATTTTTAGTCTCCCAACCTCAAATCTTCTATCTATTGAATATTGTAGCTACAACTCCTGTACATATACAACAATTCTTCTAGATTCATAAAGTAATCTTCTTGCAACTGAACCAAATAAGGCTTCTAGGTATATCCCTATCCTAGATGCTAATTCAAACCCCTTATTTTATAAAAGGTAAGAACCTTGCTTCTTAATTTCTTCGTTCTATCCCACGATTCCCCTCTCGAATCCACGCAGAAATATAAATTTATTCTAATGGTGGCCACTCATCAAAATAGTAAGCTCAATAAATTAGGAACAACCCAGATGATAATCCAAAAATAAATTACTTTAAAGAATATCCAAGAGTAATCATGTTCTTGGACTCAACCCCAGAACAAGGGTGTTTAGCCACTCATGTTTGAGTTAAACATCAAAAACAAGTAATTAATCATACCCAAAATTAATCTTGAGGTAAAGATATTCAAAAGAAATAATAAGAACCCTAAAAGAAAGAATTCTATGCTTTTCTGTCGCTTATATGTTGGAAAAAAGTGTTTGGAATTGTGCTCACGTGTTCCTTTTATACTTTGGGAAAATTTCACCAGATCTAAAGCCATGACGCGATGTGCCGCGTCGACATCGCGTTGATGCACTGGAATTTTTCTTTAAAAATCTGACTAAGTCAAGTTATTCAACACACGACACGACGCGTCGTGTCACTGGAATTATCATCTCAAAATCTGAATAAGTCTCAAAACTAATGCATCGACGTGATGCGTTGACTTTGAATCGATGCACTGGAAGCTGCTCATTAAATTTTTTTCTAAGGCACACTTTTTAGCAGTTGACATGATGTGTTGAGTTAGCGTCACGTCACTGGAATTTTATTCCATTTCTTCTCATAAATCCTCAGCTCCTTTCTTTTATCCTTGCTCTTGTTCATCTACATATGTTTTTGACTTTGATCAATATGGTCTTTCACAACTTCATGATATGTATCCAATTTTCTTTCGAATTTATGGGAAATTTACCCTGTATCTCTAATCACATCGGTTAGCCACGAAACACAATTTATCTTACAATTCAATATAATTAGCACAATTTGTATTCTTAAAACAAGTTCAAATATAGGTGAATAGCGATGTTTGAACATATAAATACGCCCAAGATCACCACCCCACACTTAAAACCTTGTTCGTCATCGAACAACTTCACGCAGCACAATCATCAAACCTTCTAATTACAACCTAAGAGTCATGCTAGCATTGGGCACATGTACACTTTATTTCACTCTTCATTATCCCAAAAGTGACATTTAATTCAACGGCAAACTTAATAAAAGCATGCAATCAAGAAACACAAGAAGTGATCCGGACTTTTATTCGCATGCGTCCTCACAACAACAAAGTTTTCCCCATATCACTCATAATTTTACAATCTTAATCAAGAGGGGAATATCAAAATTCAACCATTCGCTATCAACAAAGAATTCATACATAATAGGCGATGAACCATAGGCTTGCCCTTAGTGTAATACTCCACTAATAGTCGGATATTGATATGTAAGATCAATTAGGTCTTTCATGGTTGTAATGCAGGCTAAGGTATGGGTAAGAACTATTTGGGAAATAGTGACTAATCTACCTAAGCACTTTAATACATAATCATCTTCAATCAGAATCACATTTTATCAACTCAACTTTACATTTCATTATCTTTGCACATCCATTGTTTCACCCTAATCTTTTTAGCATATTAACAACACCACGGTAGGAGTATTTTTTTCTACATCATAATTCAATTCTCATCTTTTCTCCACACCCCTATTCTTGTTACACACCCCTATAGTAGCCACCTTCAACCTAAGTGATTTACCTTGGTTAAGGTGCAAATTGTCCTAAATGGACCAAGGCCAAAACAGGTTCATTGTAACAAAAATCGAGCAACAATAACTAAAACTTTCATTACACATTTTTTTCTTTCTAACTCCTAACCGTCACAATTAAACACACAATGAACACTTCTCTAGAGTTTCACTTTCACCTTTTTCCTTCTTAATATTTCACATTCCCTCTAATTCCATTAGCTGTATTAAAGCACTTAGGAACTATGAATCGAATTAAGGTCTATCAAAGAAAGGATTCGGCTATGGATGAGGCTACTAAAGAAATGAGGCTATAGGCTCAACGGGGCTAACTAAGGTCATGCATAAGGGTAGGTGGATAAAGTCTTTACAATTCGGTAAACAAAGAAATGCCTAAATCACTTCCTGCACCCAACACCCTTTATTTCACTTTGTAAACACACCAGGTAAGTTCTACTCATTCCTATACATGTAAAATATAAACAAATACGCACTCACTCAGTGCATGCTAAGAATCAAGTCGGATCCTTACGGTTTTTGATATTGCTCTTTATCAAATTCAACATTAAGCCAATCAAATCAAAATTCACTTGTTGAGATTTAACATCTAAAAATATCTCATTCTTTTGTTTCAACACAATTGCATTTATAGTTACAAAATAAAACATCATTGCCCAACACACAACATTTTTCAAAGGTCGCAATCAGGGTCTTATCATTTTCTCATCTTCTAAAGATGCACTCTCCTTAAGACGGTCATCATCCATCTATCATAGGGGAAGGCAACTAATTATGATGTTGCATAATGAGAATTGCCAAAAAGGGCACACATAATTACTGTAATCTGAAAATTAGCACGAAAGGTGAAAATAAAGCAAACACTTTATACTTAATTTGCCAAAAAGGGCAATAATATCAACTTACAAACCCAACAAAACATAAAAACAGAAAAATAGAAATAGACATTGTTCAACCAAAACAACTAAAACCAACATAGTTCAGAAATTAAAGATGAAGGAGGTAAAGATGAAAATCAAAGATGAACAAGCTCCCCAAACTTAATCCCAACACTATTCCAGTGCTAGCAATAAGCATAAGGCAGACATCGTACTCCCTGCTCAGTATAATAATGTCACTAACACCATCACATCATCAGCAGCACCATCATCGTCGCCAAAGTCATTACCTGAATCACCTTTATATGACTGCTTCTCATCCATGGACTTATCATCAAAATAACCCATGCACCTCTTCTCGTTCGTGGGGACGTCATCATCCAATAACTCATCAAAATATGGGCCAATACGTAGCATAGTTCGAGCATGAGGTCCTAGTGGATAGTCCAACTCGACAACACAATTCTTTTGTGGGGTGGCTGGACGCCCCCCAGTCTTCAACTGCAACATAGTGAGCCCATACATATGGGCTATGATCTCATCATTTCGAGCATGATGGTCGGGCATTATCAAATTCACACCATGATGAGTAGGTCCCTTAGTGGGGGAAAAATCCAATGGCCTATCACCAACAGATGGTATATAACCTACTTCTTCCTCGGGCATACCCTGCTGGCTCAGAAATCTAGTCAGCAACCTACTGAAACCATATCTACGACCCCCCAAAAATTTGTCCTTTCTCATCACTAAAAATATAATAGCACCCCATTCAAATCCACATCTTCACACATTAGAGCATAGATGATATAAACCCTATCACGAGATACCTCCATCAAATGCGTACCATGAATAAGGAAAGCATAGATAATTCTTGCCCATAGATGAGCCTTCCTTTTCAAATGAACAAATGGGAGTGATACATGAGTGCCACCCTCTTTGTGGCGAATCCACCTAGCCGTCGAATGAGTGCCGCAAAGGAGATGACAGATGTGCTGATATGGTGTCTAAATAATCATTCTCTTTAATGGCTCCGCATCCATAAAGGGTGTACCTAGCAGTTCATTAATAGTATTTAGCCGTAAAAGTGATCACATGACCACGTACCTCAACCTCAGAGTCTTTTGGGTACTAATTCGCGTAGAATTACCTCATTAGGCTTAAGTTGCATTCACCCGGCTGCTCAAAGAGAAAATTCATATGTTGCACCTCTATCCTTTGCACCATAGATGGATTTTTTTTCATCAAGCTTGCCCTATTAATGAATTAATTGGTTGAATATTTCGACTCTTTATGCTGTGAGTACCATTTCCTCCTTACTTCAACCACAGCCTTAGTCCCAAACCTCCTTTGACCCCTAGTAACATGTGGGGCTGAGGACACCCGATCAGCTTGACGACTCCTCATATACTTGGGTTCAGATGTACTAGCTGCATTCTTCCCCTTGCTTCATTATGGATGGCTACTCGACATTGTACCTATCAATCATAACAACCCATAAACACATAAAGCAAGCACCTTTGGAACTCGCAACCACTAAGTGTGAAATTTACCCCACACTTAATTGCTAGCATAGGTTCATAAAAGAGGGACGCAAGGTACTCAAACTTTCCTTGTTCGACACAATTACCCTTATCAATACGCATCCAACATCACATAAAAAGGGATTTCTGAAAATTTGTAATTCGTATTTTTGTCTCAATAGCTTAACAGTCTAACAACTTCTACATATACAATATCTATATACATACACATTACCCTTTTTCAAACATGTCCTATTTACGCCTTTACTATATCAACACATGTTCAATTCAATAACACTCCATTCAACGATTTATAGCCACCACTAAGATAATTAAGAATCTAGATCCATCCCACACTTAGTTGACTTCATATATTGAACATCAACACCCTAACATTATTGAAATTCATCTCATGATTCAGTAAAATAACACCTTTATGTAGAAATCAAGTCAATCTTACAGTGCAATTCATTAATTAAACTAGAGCAAACCGTACGCAACCAAATCTTTATACAACTCAACATCATTCATGCATATACTACACATAATCTTAAGTACAGCCAAATAATTTCATCAACCCGCCACAAAGGATTTACAAATTTAGTTCGATAAAAACCCCCAATCAATACAAATCTCTAAGTTCCACAAACCTAAATCTCTAACTATTTATCACTCAAAATATTTTTTATCATATAAAGCAAATTTAAGCAATTTTGAAAAATAAAAGACTTACTTTTGACTTGATGAAAAAAATAGATTATATTCAAGTTGGGAGAATTTTGGGGTGGCTGTGGCGCTAGGGTTAGGGTAAAAAGGGTGAATGAAGTTAAGGTCATATATATAGAGGTGAAATTTTTTAACAAAGAAATGGGCATACAACGCGATGTGTCAGAAATCATAGTGCAGAACCGACGTGATACGTTGACTCTACGTTGTCACACTGGAAGTTGTCTCAAATAATTATTCTAAGTATTACCTGGATGACCACCGAAGTGATGAAATAGGTAACGAGTTGTAGGACCGACGCGATGCGTTGACATTGTATAAGTTCACTGGAAATAGCCTTTGAAAAATTTTCTAAGTGTGGGCATTATACTGTAATACCCCATACTTTTTCAAGCTAATTTCATCTCAAGAATGTCTAGTATTAGTTTCTAGACTGAATGATGGTTATTCCATGAAGAATTTTCAAGATTTTCATTTTTTTTCATGTGGGAAATTCAATAAGCTTTCCATCGATATAAGATTCGTTCAAATCCGATAACTGGGTCAGAAGTTACGATTATTTTAAGTTCTAGTCGTAAAACATCACCATATTAGTCAGTGCCGCGCTGCGCCACAAGAGGAAATGGCATTTGTAAAATTCCAGTAGGGGTCCGCGACTATGGCGCATCGCGCCAGGGCCGAAATTCAGAATTGTCCTTTTCCAGTGTCTTAGCGCGATTTTCTCCGTGTCGCACCAAAGTTCTAGGTCACAAAAGAAGGGGCAACGCGATGGCTCCACGTCGTACCATCCCTCAAATTCTCAAAGTTCAGAGCCCTTTTCAGTCTCTACCCCAGTAGGTAAAACTATCATAGCCCAGCAGGTATTTAAGAACTGCCCAGTTATGATATTTCAGAAAGTCACATCAGCAGACTTAGTCGAATTAGAGATGACTGATTTTGATGTCATTCTTGACATGGATTAGCTTTATTCCTACTATGTCATAATCGACTGCAGAAATAGAATAGTCCAATTTTAGTTTTCGAATAAACCCGTCCTTGAGTGGAAGGGTAGTACTTCAATGTTCAGAGGTTAGCTTGTTTCCTACCTTCGGGCACTGAAAATAATATCTAAAGGATGTTCCTATCATCTTGTTTGAGTTAAGGACACTAGTTCCAAAATTCCCAGCCTTGAATCAGTTCCAGTTGTAGGTGAATATTCAGAAGTTTTTCTCAAAGATCTTCCAGGAATTCCTCCCGAAAGGGAAATAGACTTTGGCATTGATCTTCTTCTAGATAGTTAGCTTATATCTATTCCACCATACAGAATGACACAGTAGAACTCAGAGAACTGAAAGAACAATTGAAGGATCTCTTAGTAAGGGATATTCATTAGGCCCAGCGTTTCCTCATGGGGCGTTCCAATATTATTAGTGCGCAAGAAAGATGGTTCTCTCAGAATGTGTATAGACTACCGTCAACTCAATAAGGTTACGGTCTAGAACAAGTATCCTCTTCCTAGAATCAATGACTTATTTGACCAACTTTAGGGTGCCAGTTATTTCTCTAAGATAGACCTCAGATCTAGCAATCATCAGCTCAGAGTTAGAGAATATGATATTTTAAAAATACCTTTTCGTACTCGGTATGGTCATTTCAAATTCTTAGTTATGTCCTTTGGTATTACCAATGCCCAACAACTTTTATGGACTTGATAAACCATGTGTTCAAGCAGTACTTGGACATGTTCATCATAGTCTTCATAGATGATATTCTGGTTTATTCCCGCAGTGACCATGATCATGTAGACCATCTCAGAATAGTACTTCAAAATCTCAAAGATCATCAGCTATTCGCCAAATTCAATAAGTGTAAATTTTGGATAAGGTCAGTAGCATTCCTTAGTTATGTCATTTTCGGTAATGGCATTAGAGTAGATGCTCAAAACACTGAAGCAGTAAGAAACTGTCCCAAACCTATCTCTCCATCAGATGCCAGGAGTTTCTTGGGTTTGGTAGGTTATTACAGATGGTTTGTTGAGGTATTTTCTTCGTTTGCATCCCTTATGTACAGATTGACTCAGAATAAAGTCAAGTTTCAGTGGTCAGATCCTTGCTAGAAGAGTTTTTAGGAGTTGAAGACTAGACTCACCTTAGCTCCGATCTTAGCTCTCCCAGATGGTTCAGATGGTTTTATAATGTATTGTGATGCATTCGGAGTAGGTTTGGGTTGTGTCCTCATGCAGCATGGTAAGGTCGTAGCCTACACCTTCATACATCTTAAATCCCATGAGAGGAATTATCCTACTCATGATCTTGAGTTAGCAGTCGTAGTCTTTGCCTTGAAGATTTGGAGGCATTATCTCTATGAAGTTCATGTAGATTTCTTCACAGATCATAAAAGTCTTCAGTATGTCTTTTCTCAGAAAGATCCTAATGTTTGTCAGGGAAGGTGGTTAGAGCTCTTGAAAAATTATGACATGAGTGTCCTTTATCATCCGAGCAAGGCCAACATAGTGGCCGATGCTCTCAGTAGACTATCTATGGGTTATGTTTCTTATGTTGAGGATAGTAATAAAAAGTTAGCTCAGGAAGTCTATCAGCTTGCTTGACTAGGTGTTTGCTTAGTCGATACAGATGAGGGTGATATATAGGTTCAGAGTAGTTCAGAATCATCTCTAGTTTCCGAGGTAAAAGAAAAACAAGATAGAGATCCCAGCCTTGTCAAGTCGAATGAGTTAGTTCAGGATCAGATAATAGAGGTTTTCTCTTGGGAGGAGATAGTGTTCTTCGTCGTCATGGTCGTCTCTGTGTTCCAGGTATAGATGACTTAAGGTAGCGAATTCTTGCTGAAGCATATGGTGTGCACTACTCTATTCATCAAGGGGCCACAAAGATATACCATGATTTGTGGGAAATCTATTGGTGGAGCGGGATGAAAAGAGATATTGCAGAGTTTGTGGCTAAGTACTCTACATATCAACATGTTAAGATAGAGCATCAGAAGCCTAGTGGGTCCATACAGGAGTTCAGTATTTCTACTTGGAAGTGGAAAGTTGTGAATGTAGACTTCGTGATAGTTTTGCCTCGAACTCGTCATCAGCATAATTCAGTCTGGGTCATTGTAGATAGAATGACCAAATAGGCTCATTTCCTTTTAGTTTATACCTCTTATTCAGCTGAGGATTATGCCAAACTCTACATCAAGGAGTTCGTTAGATTGCATAGTGTTCCGTTGTCCATTATCTCAGACAGAGGTACCCAGTTCACCTCTCATTTTCGGAAAGCATTCCAAAAGGGTCTTGGTACCCAAGTTTATCTCAGTACAACCTTTCATCCTCAGAAAGATGGGATGTGCTAAGGGCGTGTGCAATTGATTTCAAGGAAAGTTGGGATGACCACTTGCCTTTGATTGAATTTGCATACAAAAACAACTATCATTCCAATATTAAAATGGCTCCATTCAAAACTCTCTACGGTAGGTGATGTAGATCTCCAATTGGTTGGTTCAAAGTTAGTGAGGCCTCAGTCATAGGTCCTGACTTGGTATTAGACGCCTTAGAAAAAGTTTAGTTGATCAGAGAAAGACTTTAAGCTGCTCAGAGCCGACAGAAGTCTTATGTAGTTGTTCGTGGAAAAGATCTCAAGTTCGAGATTGGTGACTTTGTCTATCTAAAGATCTCTCCCATGAAGGAAGTGAAGCAGTTTAGCAATAAAGGGAAACTCAGTCCCTGATATGTCGATCCCTTTAAGGTTTTCAGTCGATTTGGCAAGGTAGCTTATGAGCTCAAACTGCCTTCAGATCTAGCCTCAGTTCCTCCAGTCTTTCATGTCTCTTTTCTCAAGAAGTGCATACGTGACCCATCAGTTGTAGTTCTTATTCAGAGCATTGATGTTCAGAATACTCTCTCTTATGAAGAGATTCCAGTCGAAATCTTAGACTATCATACTCGTAGATTGAGGAACAAAGAAGTCCCTCTAGTTAAGGTTCTTTGGTGAAAGCTGTCCGTTGGGGAAGCTACTTAGGAAGCAGAGGCAGACATGCATACCAAGTATCCCCACCTCTTCTTCGCCAACTCAGATCAAGCTTAAGGTAACAGTTCTCCTTAAGCTTACTCAGTTTCATGTTTGGTGTTCATCACAAACTTGGTATGCAACTTCATGCTTATGTTCCCATTAGAAACTTGGTATCAAGTACCATTGCATATTTAGTCATACACGCATGTATCAATTCAGTTATGTAATTATGCATCAGACATGCATTCTCATTGTGAGAAAGTTCTTCAGAACACTCAATCATGCAATCATGAATCAATTACACATGTATCAGATATGCATATTTAGTATTATATGTTCAACTTGTTAGTCATGTCAGTCATGAGATCATATTCTAGTTATTCATGTTCAGCATGTACATCAGTTGTCTTTTCTCCCTTCTTAGCCAGCCTCATTCGAGGATAAATGTTATCAAGGGGGATATGTTGTAATACCCCATACTTTTCCTAGATAATTTAATCTCAAGAATATCTAGTATTAGCTTCTAAATTGAATGATGGTTATTCCATGATGAATTTTAAAGATTTTCACTGTTTGTTATGTGGGAAATTCAATAAGCTTTTCATCGATATAAGATTCGCCCAAATCTGATAACCGGATCAGAAGTTACGACTATTTCAAGTTCCCATCATAAAACAACGCCATATTAGTCAGTGGCGCACTGCGCCACAAGAGGAAATGTAATTTTTCCAATTCCAGTAGTGGTCCGCGACTATGGCACATCGCGCCAAGGCCTAAATTCAAAATTGTCCTTTTCCAGTGTCTTAGCGCGATTTCCTCTGCGTCGCGCCAAAGTTCCAGGTCACAAAAGAAGGGGCAACGCGATGGCTCTGCATTGAGCCATCCCTCAGTTTTCCAATTGTCAAATTCCAGTGACATGACGTGATAGCGCCGTGTCGTGTCAGGGGTTAAGTTTGGGAAAAATTTACTGAAATTAAATGATGTATCCATGGTTAAAAGGGTCAACTTCCCTCCCCTATTTAAGCCCCTTAACACATGATTCAGCCACTTTTCACCTAAAGGGTTTTCATAGAAGATCCAATTCCAAGAAAGTTTCTCCGTCAATCTTCACAAAATCATGAAATAAGATATGCGTAGTGTTCATTCATGGACTCCTTTCGTCCATGAATCCCAAGAATATCTTTTCTAAGTTTAAGTTTATGGATTTCTATATGAATTTCATGTTGGATTTGGTTTGTGTATGTTGAGAATGATCAATTGAATTCAAATCCATGTTGGGTGATCAATTTTATGTGGAATTTATTTGTATAGATGTATATTCACGTGAACCTGTGAATAAACCCTAAGATGATAAAATTAGAGATGAATCATGATGATTAATTATTGTACAATGATGTTTACATGTACTATGCCTACCGTGTGTTTGATTAAATGCCTAGATGAAGGAACAATGCCAAACTAGTATGATATCATGAAATCCCCATGTATGTACAAGTTATGCCTATCACATATTTTGGTGAAATGCTTCTATAAATGTATTATGGATTATGATGTTAGTCATATGTTCAAGTAAGTTATGCTTGGTCAGTTTCCTTCCATCAAGTCCTGGGGGTACTCGTACCCAAAATATTAGCTGTGTGCTTAGATCCATGTCATGTTTTCACGATAATCTCAGTCAAGCTATAATCCTTAGACTTCAGACAGTCCTATGACTCAGGAAATCTCTATGATCTCATAAACTCAGTTAGTTGTCAGATATCAGTAGTATTTTATCAGTCAACTGAATTCAATAATTTAGCCCATGCTCAGTTCAGTTAAATCATGTTCAGTGTCTATTCAGATAGGAGTAGAAATTAGCACCGAGTGAACCCAAGGATGGGAACACACACTATCATATGAGGGTGTAATTCTTAAAAGTTCCTTGCGTTCTAGAACTATGTAGCCAGCATAGGTTGAGATATCAACACTGTCTGTTAAGGGTTGATGAGGTGGATAAGCACTGTCGGATAAGGGACCTACCGTTCTCGTAAAGGGGACACTATTAGATGAAGGTCACCCGTAGCTTGTCCTTACCAGTGGCACGGTATTGACACCCTTCCAATTGGGGTTACAGATTGGACTCCAACTCAGCTATAATGGAGTATCAGGGGCATGTCGGTTAGATAACTACTTTTCACAGTTTCATGTTATAGAATCAGGACTGCCAGATACAGTCAATCAGTCTCAGTAATTAGATAGTTCTTTAGATTTTAGGATTGTCAGATACAGTCAACTCAGATGCAGTGTGAAACTCAGATAGTTCCATCAGATTCAGGACTGTCAGATACAGTCACTCATGTTATTAGTTATATTCAGATTCAGTAATCATGTTATCACAATATTAGTGTCAGTTGTTATGTCTCATTTATTTATTATCATGCTCATGATAGTTAGTCACTTATTATTATTGTTCATGCATATGAACCCCATGCATTCAGCCTACCTCACATGCATACCAGTACATTTAAAGTAATGATGTATTTGCGCTATGGTGTCTTTTACCTTAGGTTCAGAGACACGAGCTTCAGAGCAACAGTAGATTCCAGATATCCGCACACAAAGTTTGAAGCGAGTCCTATCTTTCGAGGACATAATTATTTTCCTATTATCTCATTAATCAGTTTATTAGTTGGAGTTAGTTGGGGACATGTCCCATCAACTCCTTACTCAGATAATTTAGTCAGTTAGAGGCTTTCTAGGCTATCATATTTCAGACTTCAGTATGTTCAGTTTTGTTTTGGGTATTCTATTACCCCACATAGATGTTATATCATTCAGATCATGTTCAGTATTGAACCTTATGGCCTTTGAGTTCATGTTTTCGCCTTATAAAGTATTTTATCCAGTATATAGGTACTGATATCAGTCATGGGTTAGTTTGTGGTCCTTCAGGGTCATGAGCACCATGTAGTGTTTCAGGTACCATATTTAGGGCATTACATATACACATCAATGCAACACATCAAGATAGCGTCGATCCACTGGAAATTGCATCCAAAAACTTTTCTAAGGTTATATTTCCCATATTTTAATGTATCTTTTCTTACCCCTTACCTTTTTCTCACCATGTATCACCTATTTACTTACTCAAAGGTCAATGTTCACCTTATTCTCATCTTTTCTATCTCTACCAAGTTTCTTGTTTCTGCACATCAACCAAAAACAACAAAATCATGTAAGCAAAATATGGGTTGCCTACAACCAAACGCCTTATTTTCGATCAAGAAATGACTCATATTTTTGTACTATTATTTTTTTATCCATAACAACTAAAAATTAAACTACCTATTACATTATATTTGTGGCTTGCCTTCCACACAATGCTCTATTTTACGTCGTGGTACGACATAGCTCAGTCTCACTCCTTATGAAAAGTGATGGACACATTGTGCTTGTCTCCATGATCATCCCAGTAATGCTTCACACGTTGTCCATTCTCTAGGACCTTCTCAGTCTTCTCTTTGTTCCACAATTCAATCGCTCCATGAGGTGTCATTTGTACTACTTCAAACGGTCCAGACTACTTAGACCGCAATTTGCCCGAAAACAACTTTAATCTCGAATTAAATAGCAAAACTAGTTGTTTGAGTTCAAACACTCTATCTTGAATCTATCTATCGTGCCATATCTTGGTTTTCTCCTTACAAACCTTTGCATTTTCATAAGTATTGAGGCAAATTTCACCTAATTCATTGAGCTGCAATAATCTTTTTTCTCCCGCGGCTTTTATTTCAAGATTCAACTTTTTAACAGCCCAATAAGCTTGATGCTCAAGCTCAACAGGTAAATGACATGCTTTCCCATAAACCAAATGATATGGAGAAGTACCAATAGGCGTCTTATACGCTGTTCGATATGCCCATAATGCATCATCTAACTTCTCGGCCTAATTCTTTTGTTGCCCATAAACCGCCTTCTATAGTATTTGCTTAATCTCCCGGTTGGAGACCTCAACTTGTCCACTCGTTTGTTGATGATACGCAGTTTCCACCTTATGCCTAACACTATATTTAGCTAAAAAATTCTTTAACCAAGTGTTAATAAAGTGCATACCTCTATCACTGATTATAGCTCTTGGAGTGCCAAATCTGGAAAATATGTACTTCTTCACGAACTTCAACACTACTCTTGTATCATTAGTAGGACATGCTGCAGCTTCCACCCATTTGGAGACATAATCAACCGCCACAAGGATGTATAAATTTCCATTGAAAGGTGGGAATAGTTCCATGAAATAAATCCCCCAAACATCAAGTACTTCGACTTCTAGAATATTATTGAGGGGCATCTCATGACGTTTCGATATGGTACCCAACCTTTGAAATTGATCATAATTTTTCACGAAAGCAATTGCATCCCTGAAGAACGTAGGCCAAAAAAAATCAGATTACAGTACTTCCACCCCATGATGGCCACCATAAGGGGCTGAATGACACTTTTGTAGTACTTGTGCAAATTTAGCTTCTGGAACACATCTTCGTATAATACCATCTGGACCCTACTTGAAAAGATAAGGTACATCTCAAATAAAAGCACGAGAATCATAAAACAGTTTTTTCTTCTGTTGAATTGTACTTTCAGGAAGATAAAAGCTACTCGCCAACAAATTTACAATGTCCGCATACCAAAGAACTTAACACTCCTTTATAGACAATAATTTTTCATCTGAAAACTCTTCCCAAATGTAGAGAGAGTCATCAACAACATAGTCATGAGTTTCTAACCTTGACCAATGGTCTGCAACCTGATTTTCTTCTCCTTTACGATCACAAACCTCTAAGTCAAACTCTTGCAATTGCAAAATCCACCGTATCAATCTAGGCTTTGCATCCTTTTTATTGAAGAGATATTTGATGGCCTCATGGTCAGTGTGAACAATAACCTTTGTGCCCACCAAATACATTATAAATTTATCAAATGCATACACCACCGCCAACATCTCCTTTTTAGTGACTGTATAGTTATTTTAGGCATCGTTCAAGACTTTACTAGTATAGTAAATAGAGCAAAATACCTTATATTTACTTTTCCCCAAAACAGCTCCAACCACGTCACTAGAATCTCACATCAATTCAAATGGTAACTCCCAATCTGGAGAGATCAGAATAGGAGCTTCAATCAGCTTCTTTTTTAAATTCTCAAATGCTTCTTGACAATCTACCCCAAAATTAAACTTGGCATTTTTTCTAAAAGTTTGCACATCGGGCTTGCAATCTTTGAGAAATCCTAAATAAAACGCCTGTAGAAACCTGCATGCCCCAAGAATCTTTGTACTCCTTTCACTATAACTGAGAGTAGCAACTTTTCAATCACTTCAATTTTTGCACAATCTACCTCAAGTCCTTTACATGGCACTTTGTGGCCAAGGAAAATTCCTTCCTTTACCAAAAAGTGGTACTTCTCCTAGTTCAGTACCAAATTTGTCTCTTCACATCGAGCTAGGACTCGATCTAAATTTTGTAAGTATTTATCAAAAAAATCATCGTACACAGAGAAATCATCCATGAATACCTCAAAAAATTCTTCCACCATGTCGTAGAAGATTGCCATCATACATCACTGAAACGTTGTAGGCGCATTACAGAGGCCGAAGGGCATACGTCTGAAGAAATAGGTACCTTATGGGCAAGTAAAAGTTGCCTTTTCTTGATCCTCGAGAGCAATGGTGATTTGATTATAGCCTGAGTAACCAACAAGAAAACAGTAATACTTCTACCCTGCCAACCTATCTAACATCTGATCAATGAAAGGAATAGGATAGTTATCCTTCCTTGTAGCTTCATTTAGCATCTGGTAATCGATACAAATTCTACATCCATTCACCATACAAGTGGGAATTAGCTTATTTTCTTCATTAGTAACCACGATTATCCTACCTTTCTTTGGGACACAATGTATTGGGCTCACCCACTTGCTGTCTTAAATTGGATAAATAATCCCATTATTGAGCCATTTAATGACCTCTTTCCACACCACGTCTTTCATCGCTGGATTTAACCTGCATTGTTGCTGCACTCTTGGCTTAAAACCTTCCTCCATATGTATTTTGTGCATGCAAAAAGTTAGATTTATTCCTGTAATGTTAGACATTTGCCACCCGATCTCCTTCTTCCTCTTTTTTAACACTGTTATTTCTTGATGTACGTATATATCAGATAATCCTATAGATAAAATAAAAGGCAAGGTATCATTATCACTAAGGTAAACATATTTCAATTAAGGAGGAAGGACCTTAAGCTCTAATTTTGAGCTTTATCAAATGACGCATGGGGGGATGGACCAATTGGTCTATTCAATGGCTCAAAAGGATATTTTATTGTTTTAATGAGCGCCAAATTCATGACTTGGACTAACGCCAATGCTTCCATATCTCTATACAGATCACGACCTACCAAAGCTTACTCTAAAGGATCAGTTGACAATAGCAGCCTCTAATCAGACTTGAGACCAATAATAAATATAATTGACAACTCCTCATATATAAATGGCAATTTTAGTTCTCTATACATATCAAAAACCTCCACTTTAAATTGCACTCTCATTTTAATTTTTCCTGCTGCTACATTAATTAATGATTGTCATGTTGCTAAGAAAGGTCATCCCAAAATAAATGGAACAACAAGATCAGCTTCGAAGTCAAGAATTACAAAATCCACCAGAAAGATTAAGGATCCCACTTGCACCAAAACATCTTTGATAATACCATCAGGCCTAGCAAGGGACCTATCTGCCAACTACAAAACAATAGTAGTGGATTTGGGACTCCTAAGATTCATCTTCCGGTACCACGATGTGGGCATAAGATTAATGCTAGCCTCTAAATCACACAATCCACAAGCACTAATGGTCTGTCCAATGGTAATATATAAAGTGAAAATACCTGGATCCTTTAGCTTCGTGGGCAATTTATTTTAAATCTTAGAGGTTCACTCCTTAGTAAGTGCAACTGTAGCATACTCGATCAACTGGTTCTTATTTTCAACTATATCCTTCAAGTATTTTGCATATTTTGACACACTCTACAGAATGTCAACAAGAGAAAGATTTACTTGAACCTTCTTTAGAAGATCTAAGAACTTCTTGTAACTCGCCCCCTCTTGATGCTTCCTTGCCCTTTAAAGAAAGGGTAAGGGGGGAGTCTTCTTCTCCAGATGAATTTCACTACTTGCCATTGTTTCCCTAACTTTTTTCCCTACATTGTCTTTAGAACTGTCATCAGTGACTGTTGGACTAACCTGCTCCTGAACTGTCTTCTTGGTTTTCAACCCACTCCTTGTTGAAACTGCATTCACCTGCTTAGAATTTGTCTCTGTATCGCTAGGTAATGCTCCTTGAGGTCTTGTATTCTGTTCTCCTACAATTTGACCTAGTTACAACTCTAGATTTCTACTAAGAAATTTTTGACTCTTCAACTCCGCTGTAAATTGTACCCGTTGAGTCTTTATTTCTACTGCAAACAGTGCTTGTTGAGCCATAAACTGCTTCATTAACTCCTTCATATTGTTAGATTGAGCAGTTACCTAATTATTTTGAGTTGGCTATTGATTTGGTTGCACTGGTCCCTTGAACTGGTTTATATTTTACGCCTGATTTCCACCCCATAAGAAATTAGGATGGTTTTTTTAATTGGGATTATACGTGTTATGAAAATTCTGCTGCCCTAGATGATTTACATTTCTGACGTAGTTGACAGAATTTGGATTATCCATACAAGCGTCTGTTATATGCTTACCACTTCCACAAACCTCACACTAAGAATTCGCTGTTTGAACTGCATTAGTTGTGGCTGCTATTTGTGTAACTCCCAACATTATGTTATTAAGCTGAGTAATCATATGATTTTGCATGGCTGCAATCTGTGCTTATAATGCTGTGAACTGGTCTACCTCTAATACCCCTACAACCTTCCTAGGGGTACTCCTTGAATCAGCATGCCAGTCAGGACTCCCTTGTGAAATCTAATTTTGCAATGTGTACATTTCTTCATACGTCTTCTCAAGAGCCTGTCCACCTACTGCTGAATCTAAGAGAATCTTCGTGTGTGGCTCCAGTCCCTCAATGAAAGTATGAACAAGAACATCATTGTACTGATGATGTTGAGGGAAATTTCTGAGTATACCCTTAAATCTCTCCTAAGCTTGGTAGAGATTCTCTCTTTTTTTCTGTCTGAAACTCAAGATCTCACTTCTCAAGTATGCAGTCTTCCCGGATGGATAGAGTCGAATAAGAAACTTCTGAGCTAGATCTTTCCATGAAGTAATACAGAGTGGTGGTTCAGCATGTAACCACATTTTTGCTTCCCCTATTAGAGAGAAAGGTAAGAGTTTCAATCTGACACAATCTGAACTCACCCCTTCACGAATGTAAGTATCATTTATTTCCAGGAAGGTCTGTATGTACTGCTGTAGATCTTTATGTTAAAGGCCATGGAATTGCCCCGCTGAATTCAACAATTGCACCATATTCTTCTTTAATTCAAATTGTACACTGGTTTGGGCTTGCGAATATTGTTCTTCAGATAATTCATGAGTGGGATTGCTACTTCATGAACAGGTTTAGCAGCTGGTTGAGTAGGAACAACTGGAATAACCGGAGGTGATACATTTTCAGCATTTGGATCGATTGACTCATTTCTTTGTTTAACCATTCTTTGATTTTGTTGAAAGATCTATTCTATTTCTGCAAAAGGCTCTACCAATTCTTTATCTCTCGCCAGTCCTTTATTACGCTAAACCTACAAAAATTCAGCCGCTAAGATCAAGTTGTTAACAGTTAAACTTAATATCAAAAACCAAAAATTTAGCAATTTACTAATTAGATTAGTCCCCGGCAACGACGCCAAACACTTGTTTCTACTCAGAAGCACACGCAAGTGCACGTGATCGTACAAGTAATATAGTGATTTAGACAATCAGATATCGTTTCCACGAGGACTAATCAACTAGAATTTTAACCAACTTTTAGTTTTAGACAATGAGTAGGAAGTGTTGTAGAGTATCAAGATGGTTTTGAAATTAAGAATAAAAATGTAAATTATTAACTAAGAGATAAAAGTTAATGACTAGTGCAAAGCAAGCAACGGTTGTAAACAGTAATGTTAAGTATTCCACGGTTGAGGCTTTCGAACAATCATACAAATCTCTATTCTTATAACAGTCTCATTGGTTATCAGATTGTTGGTTCGCAAGGTTGAGGCTATAATTTTTGGTCTCCCAACCTCAAATATTCTATCTATTGAATATTGTAGATACAACAATTCTTCTAGATTCATATAGTAATCTTCTTGTAACTGAACCAAACAAGGCTTCTAGGTATATACCTATCCTACATGCTAATTCAAACCCTTTATTTTATAAAAGGGTAAGAACCTTGCTTCTTAATTTCTTCGTTCTATCCCATGATTCTTCTCCTGGATTCACGTAGAAATAAAAATTTATTCTAATGGTGGCCACTCATCAAAATAGTAAGCTCAAGAAATTAAGAACAACCTAGATGATAATCCAAAAAGAAACTACTATAAAGAATATCAAAGAGTAATCATGTTCTTGGCCTCAACCCCAGAACAAGGGTGTTTAGCCACTCATGTTTGAGTTAAACATCAAAAATAAGTAATTAGTCATACCTAAAATTAATCTTGAGGTAAAGAAGTTTGAAAGAAATAATAAAAACCCTAAAAGAAAAAATTCTATGCTTTTCCGCTGCTGCTATGCTTGCCAAAAAGTGTTTAAAATTGTGCTCACGTGTTCCTTTTATACTTTAGAAAAATTTCACCATATCTAAAGCCTTGATGAAACTCGTCGCTAATCGCATCGATCCATCCAACACATCACATCAACATCGCATTGATGCACTGGAATTTGTCTTTAAAAATCTGACTAAGTCAAGTTCTTCAACACATGACGTGATGCGTCGACATCACGTCGTGTCACTGGAATTATCATCTCAAATTTGACTAAGTCTCAAAACTTATGAATCGGTGTGATGCATTGACTTAGCATCGATGTACCGGATGTTGCTCATTAAATTTTTGTCTAAGGAACACCTTTAACCAGTCGACGCAATGCATCGAGTTAGCGTTGCGGCACTAGAATTTTATTCTATTTCTTCCCTTTCTTCTCATAAATCCTCAACTCCTTTCTTTTATCCTTGCTCTCATGCATCTACATATGTTTTTGACTTTGATCAATATGGTCTTTCACAACTTTATGATATTTATCCAATTTTCTTCTAAATCCATGGGAAATTTATCCTATATCTCTAATCACATGGGTTAGCCATGAAATACAATTTAGCTCATAATTCAATATAATTAACACAATTTGTATTCTCAAAACAATTCCAAATATGGGTGAATAGTGGTATTTAGACATATATATACGCCCAAGATCAATAATGCAAGTCACGCCTTGTCCTTTGATAGACCTCTTGATGATGAGGAGTAACTCAATGACGTTGGACGTTCAAGTGTCATTTGTATCCCACCTACTCATAGGAACGGTGTTTTTTATATCACAAACGTAATGTTGCATATGCTCCAAATGAAGGGACTTTTTGAGGGGCAAGCTTATGAAGACCCCAACTTACATTTGAAGAATTTTATAGAGATGTGTTTACCATTTGATATTGAACACATAACCCAAGAGTCCATCCGTCTACGCCTCTTCCCATTCTCTCTAACGAGTGAGGTGGTACTATAACTTCATTCTCTTTCGGTCGGTTCAATTTATTCATGGGATGAACTCACCATGGCCTTCCTTGACTGGTATTTCCCACCTTCTAAAATGATCTAATTGTGGGATGAGATCATTAACTTTAGATAATTGAATAGTGAACCCTTGTACAAGGTATGGGATAAATTTAATGGAAAAGTCATGCAATGTCCTAACCATAAGGTCCCGGAGAAGTTGCTTCTCCAAATCTTCTATCGAGCCCTTAATTCGCTCAACAAAACCATGCTAGACAATGCAACGAGGGTTCTCTTGTGATATTGACTTATCATGTGGCTAAAATTTTTCTGGAGAAAGTTTTTGATAAAAATCAAGGGTGGCATACCTGAAATATTGAGGTACCAAAATGATATCCTACTACCTTCGTTGTTGATAAGGAACAAAGGAAGAAAGATGAGGAGAGATAGGAGAATATCACAAAAATAATGACTTAATTGGAGCTTTTAACGAAATATGTGATGGGTGTACCTACAAAATCAGTGAATGTCATGGAATTCAAGGCCTATTATAATGAAAAGGCCAAGAAGCTTGATAAGGAGATTCGGTATTTGACAAATTATTCGGTGGGTTCCCGCCCCGCCTATCAACGGCTAGGTAGGAATCAAGGTTAGACAAATCGTGATCGTGACCGTGAATGGAGGGATAGACACCATGATTATGATAGTTATGTGCCTTCTTAAGACTGGGCAAATAATAAAGAAGGTAGCCCCATCGACCCCAACAAATACAAAATCAAAGATGTCTTGGCAAGAATTTTGATAAAAGTGAAGGGGACGGACAAAATGGTCAATGAATTGAAAGGAGATTTTTTGCAACTCAACTAAGCGGTTGTATCCCATTCCACTTCTATCAAACAATTATAAATGCAAATCGGGCAAATCTCTACTCAATTGAATGCTAGACAAATGGGGGGTTTTCCTAGTGGCACTATTATGAATCAAAAAAATAAAGATCAAGTGTTGGCAATAGTCACTAGGAGTGGTAAGACCCTTGGCGGTCATTTGAAGGAAATAGAGGGAGAAAATATAGGTGATAAAGAGCCCAAGGTTGAGGTAATAAATATGAAGACAAAGCTAGCAGTTGAGTTAAAAGAAGGATCTTAAAATCTCATAAAGAAGGAGAAGAAAAAATCAATGGAAATTGATGAAGAGGTGGTTGAGAATGATAAGCCGCAAGGTGATGTATTTCCCACCATTAAAATCCCTCTTCCATTTCCCCAGAGGCTTAACAGAAAAGAAGGGAACGATAAGCTCAAGAAATTTATGGCTAAGCTTAGCAACCTATATATCAATATCACGTTACTCAAGGCTATCCAAGATTAAAGGTTATGCTAAGCTTATGAATAAATTGATGTCAAAGAAGAAACTTGTTGAAGGTGACACTATTGAAGTCACTCATGGTTTTAGCACTATCATGAGTAGCACAATAGCGTAAAAGAAGGAAGACCCTGAGGTCTTCACCATTCCATGCACAATCGGGACACATAAATTTTAAAAAGCTTTATATGATCTTGGTGCGAGTGTAAACCTCATGCTATTTGTAATACATAGGAAACTTGTCTTGAGTACCCCTATACCAACGTTTATGAAGATTTTGATGGCGTACCGGTCTATTAAGAAATCAGTTGGTATTTTGTTCGACATGCTGGTGAAAGTGGATAAATTCATTCTTCCAATGAATTTTATGGTGTTATATTATGAGATGGACCAAGAGGTACCAATTATCCTTGATCGATCTTTCTTGCTACCTATGGAGCCATTATCAATTTGTAGATTGGGGAAATGAGGCTTAGATTCATGATGGTGAAGTATCCTTTCGGGTATGCAACACGAAGAAATAACCCATGGAGCTTCAAGTAGCGTCCGTTATATATGTTGAAGATGATGAAGTGCATACAATGATAACTAAGGTGCTATGTGGGAGGCAACCCACAAATTCCATGAAAGTAGCTCGTATTCTTTCTTTTTCAATTGTGTAGAGTAGATTTTAAAATTTTGTAATTGATTAATACATGCATCTGTGACACTATGGATTGTTTTGAGTGAGTTTGTGCAGAGAAAAGTATGAATTGCACATATTGGAATGAACAAGGTAAAATAGAGGTGTAGAAATGCTCTTTGTTATCGCGATTGCGGACATCAAACATTAATCGCAGTCACCCGTATCACCGCGATTGTAGAATTTGGACCGCGGTCACAGTCAGAACAATTTTAAATGACCATCGGACTCCCATTCCCCTCACACTCCTTTCTCAAATTCTCTCTCAAATTGCACCCATTCTTGGACATATTTTAGGTATTCAAAAGCATTAGACCATCCCTCTTACATCATTCCCTCCAGTAAGTGTCTTGAATTTATGCTTTAATTGTTGAAAATAGGCGATAGAATGCATGTTATAAGGAAGGCCTAAATCTATAATTTTCATTGTTAAATCTGTGTTGAAATGAACTTATATGGTGGTTAACTGCTAGAATATGGTGTGGATATGCGTAGGGAAGTCTTGAGTACCCAAATTGTGCATGTGGTTGAGTAAAATAAAGGGTTCACACCAAGTACTGGATCAAATGCCCAAACGGGTCTTAGCTACCTTCTTTCACATTATAAGGGCATCATCGAGTACCTAGTAATCTTGTTCAATGATTTTATTATTAATTCTTGTTGTAGAATATGTTTCGGCTTAGAATTTGGATTTTTGGACATTGAAAATTTTGGATTAAAATCAGTCTAGATACTGCAATTGCGGTCGTTGAGACCACGATTGTGGCTCTATGGCTTGCGATTGATATATCTGAGGTTGAGTGTCGACCTAGGCCAAAAATACTGCACTTTAATTTTTTATCCAAACACCACCGAGTAAATATCCCATGAGCTTTAGCGGACAACATAGCTTAGTTGGTGCATGAAAATGTTGATGATAATGTTGTTGTGTTGTCTTTATGTTTTTTGATATTTCCCCATGGAAGAATACGACCAATTTTGCTTCTTGGCCCCCAAGTGCCACAATCTCTACTATGGTGATCTTCCGAGAATAAAGCTGCTCCTAGAGAGAGGAATATTCTTAGATAAAGTACCAAAAAATCTTTCATCATTTCATGATAGACTCATGGAAAATAGGTGGTGGTGCTTAGCCCCGAATCCTTACAAGGCAAACCAGGAATGAGTCCAAGAATTTTACGCTAACCTTAATGTATTATCTTTCTTAAACTCGTCTATTAGGATTATCAGGATCAAGGAAAGGAGGTGGAATTTAGGGTGGAGCAAATCAATGACATCTACGGGCTTCCAAATGTAAACATGGACCCGAGGTAAGGTAGGATGGCAATGGAGGAGTATGACTTAAAATTTCACTTGTTGTCTCATTATGATCCATAGTTTTTATCCTCTATGAGAGCTCAGATTAGAAAATTTGTTTCAAGATTGTCCCATGATTTGGTATTGGAATGCAAATCTTCTCTATTAAACAACGACATAGACATCTCCAAGTTGGTAATGTATTGCAACAGGTAGAGGGAGAAAAGAAGAAGTAGGTTGACATAAGTGAAAGGTAGAATAAGAAATTTTGATATTCGTATCTGGGTGGAGGTCAGCAACAGAGTGGTAGGGATGGTGGAAAATGGTCTAAGAATAAGTGAGGAAATTTTGGTTCCTACTCTATGCTAGTACCCTATATTAGAAGTCATCGGGTGATCATCGTCTTCAAAATGGTATTGGTACCAAGGCACAAGGTGCCTAATCTCAGGATAGTGAGGCCCAGTCAGCTCCATCTCATTTTTTTTTATAGATTTTATGGACAATTGTACTGTGGTTTTTGTGATGAGGAGAGAAATAAGTGTCTTAAGTCTGTCCACCCTGGCCACTTTCAGAGGAACTGTCCTTTAGGAAATGTTGCTACGGGGGCAAATAATGTCCCGATTGCTACTTTTTCTGCTGTCGCACCAAAGGGTGGTATTTCTAGCTTCGGTATTGGTTGGAACCGTCTGTACACTCTTGATACCCATTAGGATTCTAAGGCATCTCCAGATGTTGTAATGGTATGCTAAATCTTTTCTCTCGTAATGTGTATTGTCTTCTTGATCATGGGTCTACTCTTTCTTATGTAACCCCTTACGTGGATATTCATTTTGGTATTGGTCATGAGTGTATTTTGAATCTCTTTTTGTATACACCCTGGTTGGTGACTCTATTATGGCCTAGTAAGTCTATAGGGGTTGTGTGATATATATTTGTGGTAGGGAGACATTAGTAGATTTGATAGAGTTGGACATGCTTGACTTCGATGTTATTTTGGGGATTGATTGGTTGCACTCCTGGTATGCTTCCCTTGATTGCCGCACCTGAAGGGTCAGTTTCCATTTCTTGAATAAGTCGGTATTAAAGGGATGGTAGTTTCCTAGTGCCCAAGAGAAGGTTTATATCTTATCTTAGAGACTAAAAATTGATTTCCAAGAGGTGTATCTACCATTTAGTGCATGTTAAGGATTCTAGATCTGAAGGTCCTTCATTTCAATCTATCCCTGTGGTTTGTGAGTTCCCCGAGGTGCTTCTTGATGATCTTTTTGGTGTTCCTCCCGATAGGGAAATTGATTTTGGGTTTATTTTTTTCCAGACACTCATCCTATCTCTATATCTCCTTATAGAATGACTCTTTCTGAGTTGAAAGAACTCAAGGAGCAGTAGAAAAATTTTCTGGATAAGGGTTTTTATCCGCCCTAGGGTTTCTTCTTGGTGAGCTCTGGTTCTATTCATGCATAAGAAGGATAGGTCCTTTCGGATGCATAAAGATTACCACCAATTGAATAAGGTTACTATGAAGAATAAGTATCCGCTTTCTAGGATCGATGATATCTTTGATCAGCTTTAGGGTGCTAAGTTATTTTCTAAGATCGACCTTTGGTTGGGTTATCATTAGTTGAAGATTAGAGAGGTGGATATCCCTAAGGCTGCTTTTTGAACCATGTATGGTCATTTTGAGTTTTTTTGTGAGGTACTTAATACCCCGACAATATTTATAAATCTTATGAACTGGGTTTATTATCATTTCTTGGAGTTAGTTGTCATTGTGTTCATTATTGATATTTTGGTATATTTGAAGAGCAATACAGATCATGCCAATCTCCTCTAGTTCGTGTTCCAAACCCTTAAGGATCAACAATTGTATGCTAAATTCTCTAAGTGTGAGTTCTAGTAAAATATTGTGACTTATATTGGTCATGTTGTTTCTAGCGAAGGGATCACAGTGGAACCAC
This sequence comes from Capsicum annuum, assembly GCF_002878395.1. NCBI lineage: Eukaryota > Viridiplantae > Streptophyta > Magnoliopsida > Solanales > Solanaceae > Capsicum > Capsicum annuum. The sequence continues at coordinate 97,011,715 of NC_061118.1, forward strand.
AAAAATTTTTGGTTGTTAAGAAGTGGCCTAGACCCACGACTCCAATCAATATTCAGAGCTTCTTGGGTTTAGACAGTTATTATAGAAGGTTTGTGGAGAGATTCTCTTCTATTGTTACCCTATTGACTAAGTTGACTCAAAAAAAGGCTAAATTCTTGTAGTCGGGGGCTTGTGAGGGTAGTTTCGATAAGTTGAAGGATAAGTTAACTTCGGCTCCGATTTTGACCCTTCCCGAGGGAACGAATGGTTTGTGGTTTATTGTGATGCATCCCGTGTAGGATTAGGTTTTGTATTAATGCAACATGTCAAGGTTGTTGCATATACTTCTTGACATTTGAAAGTTTATGAGAAGAACTATCCAATGTATGATTTTGAGCTGTTGGCTTTGGTTTTTTCCCTAAAGATTGGGCTCCATTACTAGTATAGGGTTTATGTTGATATTTTCTCAGACTATAAGAGTTTACAATATGTGGTTACCTAGAAATAATTGAATCTCAAGCAAAAGAGAAGGTTTGTGTTGCTCCAGGATTACGACATGAGTCTCCATTATCATCCAGGTAAAGCTAACGTAGTTGCTGGAGCTCTTAGCAGGTTGTCCATGGAAAACTTGTCTCATATTGATGGGGAGAAGCAAGAATTGGAAAAATATATTCACCATTTCGCTAATCTTGGGGTTCGTCTCTTGGACTCCAAAGATGGCGGTATGATTGTTCAAAAAAGTGGCCAAGTCATCTCTAGGTGCTGAGGTGAAGGAGAATCATATTTTGGATGCTATTTTGATGCAGATCAAAGATGATGTGGGTCACCAGAAAGTGATATTTTTCTAGATTGGTGGGATGGTATTTTTAGGTACCAAGGTAAGTTATATGTTCTCGATATTGATGGGTTGCGAGAGAGGATATTGGATAATGCTCACAAGTCAAGGTATATTGTTCATTTTTGTTCTACAAAGATGTATCACGACTTGAAGGATATAGATTGGTGGAATAACATGACGAGGGATATGGATAATTTTATGGCCAAGTTTATGGTGTGTCAACAAGTAAAGGTTGAGCACTGGAGGCTAGGTAGTTTCTCGCAAGAGATTGTGTTATTCGTGTGGAAGTGAGAAATATTTTATATGGATTTTGTTACCGACCTTCCGCGGGCTCGTGGCCAGTTAGATTCTATTTGTGTAATCATGGATAGGATGACTAAGTTAGCTCACTTCTTACCGGTGAGGACTGATTTCTCTTTAGAGGATTATGCCAAGTTATTCATTGAGGAGATAGTTAAGCTACATGGTTCTCAGTTTTCATCATTTCTGACCGAGGTACTCAGTTCTCTTCTCATTTTTGGCATTTATTTCAAAGAGGTTTGGGGATTAAGATGAACCTTAACACTACTTTCCACCCTCAGACAGATGGACTGGGGGAGAAGACCATTCAGACTATGGAGGATATACTAAGTTCTTGTGTGATTGATTTTGGTGGTAGTTGGGTTAACCATTTTCTTCTTATAGAGTTTGCATACAATAATAGCTATCATTTGAGTATTTGGATGACTCCTTTTGAAGCATTGTATAGTAGGAGGTTTAGGTCTCCTATTGGGTGGTTTGAGGTTGGTGAAAAGAGATTGTTTGGTCCGAACTTTGTTCACCAATACTTGGAGAAGGCAAAAGTATTTTGAGATAGGCATAATACCACCCAAAGTCTCCAAAATTCCTATGCGAATGTAAGGTAAATATATTTGGAGTTTGATGTGGATGATTTGGTGTTTTTTAAGGTGTCTCCATGAAGGAAGTGATTCAATTTTGAAGGAATGGGAAGCTCAGTCCCTGTTATGTTTGCCCATATCATATTTTGAAGAAAGTTGGGAAGGTTACTTATGAGTTGGAGTTTCCTTCTAGTTTGAATTCTATTCATCTGTACATTCATGTGCCAATGATAAAGAAGTGCGTGGGTGATCCTTCCTTGGTCGTTCCATTGGAGAGTGTTGATGTTTTGGATTCCTTATCATACGAGAAAGTCTCGGTGGGGATTTGGATCGACAAGCCCGTCTGATGCGAACTAAGGATGTCGCTTCGGTGAAGTTTCTGTGGAGGAACTAAAAGCATGAAGAAGCTAATTGGGAAGTCGAAGAGGACATGAAGTCTAAATACCCATTCCTGTTTTCTGCTTTGGATAATCGTGCTTGAGGTTTGTGTACTCCTTAATATCTTTATTTTTTGTCTTTGGTAAAGGTAAGTGTGGATGTATTGGGAGTCAAATCATGCTAATAAATGCCTTGTCCTATAATTCGAGGACAAATGATCCTAAGGGGAGGAGAATGTAACACCCAGACTTTTGGTTCTTAGAAATTTCTAAAATTTTATCCTCACTGTCCTGATTATGACTTACCCTACGAGTAGTTGGCCTAAATCCTATCCTGACCAGTATGTGTGGCTAAGTCTTCTGCTCTGAGTATGAGTGGCTCACTACGAGTCGTGAGGACTCTTTACAGGTCGTTGTGTAAAATGGTAGGAGTCCAGTATATACCCAAATGGCTATTGTTTTGACTACGACTGGACCCAACGAGAAGTATTGTCCTATTCATGAGTTGTATTAGGTGAGTCATAAGGTTAATAATGTGTGTGTGACCTAGAAACTATCTTGTCTACGACTCATGACGACGAGTTGTAATGGATCCCTACGAGTCTTATAGTGACCCGTAGTCACTGACGACTAAATTTCAGCTTTAATTTAAGGGCACTTTGGACAATTCAATTCTTACCAAATTAAAATCCTACGTTCATAAAGAACTTAAAGGGGTTATTTCTCATTCATAACGTAATTAAACACTCTAAAACTCTCTCCAATTCTCTCAAGCAAGATACTTAGGGTTTCCAAGAAGTAGGTCATGCAAGGGCTCAAGGATTGAATTTTTCCCGTAAAACTTCGTATTTCAGGCATGTTAGTCTTCCCTAATTATAATTTTGTGAAACGCATGAATTTGTTACATGGTTCAATCAATTGGTTTTAAATGTGAGTTTCAACATGGTTGAGGGTTTTGACAAGGTTTCTTCTTGAACTATTTTCCCATGATTTATTATACATTTTTATGCTTTATTGATGGTTTTGAACTTATGGGGTGCATGGGAATGGTGAATGAAATAAGGGGTCATGGCTTTGCCAAATTGATGTTTTAAAAATTGGAATTGATTTTGAATAATGGTGTTTCCTCAACCTACTTGTGTAAATAGTTTTGAATTGTAAAAAATATCACTCGGGTTGATTTGCTCACCTCTGTTATTGTATTGCATAATTGGTAAACAAGTGAACTTGGATTTTAAAGGCCTTATTTCTATCATATTAATGAACAAAGGGGGTGAATCATTCCTCCAAGATTTTAATTTTAATGAACAAGGGGGGTGAGATGTTCCCCTGAGTTTTAATATGATTTTTATGGCATAGAGATAAGCTTGCAAGTGTTTGGGTATGATGATACCCATGGTTTTCCTTAATGGTTGGTTCATGAATTAATAAATGGGTTATGTGAAACTTGCTTTAAATTGGGCATAATGGGGGGTTTTGTAGTGAAACCGTGAAGGTGTGGGTCTTGGATGACTTATACTGGAAACTCGTGGTTGCCGACATGAGGTTTGGTCTTTGTGCACATATCACAGCTGATATGTATTTTGGGATGGATAGTTGCCTTGATAGCTTTACCCTTTCTTCAGATTTTCTCTGATTTATGCGACTTACATGCACTGGGACCCTTTCAGTAGGGGGAGCCAAACCCATATAGCCTGTGGGTACCTATTATGATAGTTGAGCTACATAGTCCGGGATAATGTTTTACGTCATGCTAAACCTTGCTCCCTATCGTGGCATATTATATATATATTTTCTGATGTGGTTCATATGATATTTGAAATTGTTTGACTTGACATTAGTTTGTCCCCTATCCCCGAGTTACATGCTAGTGTTCACCCTACTAACCGTCTCCGAACGCTGTATCCCCACGCGATGCAGGCACCGGAGATGCTGGTACTTTTTCTGTATAGATTTAGGTGGATCGACTTGGTTTGTCGGTTTATAGTAGTCAAGTGGTAAGCTTTCATTCTCCGAAAGACTTAGACATTTCATGAGTTCCTTTCATAGACTAGAATTGAGAGTTTACATTATCATTCTCATTATCAGAGTCGGGGACATGTCGTGACCAAGATTGGGTTTGGTTTTATTTACGTGGAGACTTTGTTGAATTACTGTGGACTTGTGTGGTGTTGGTTGGTTGTTTAGTGGTCGGTTGTCGGTTATCGATTACAGACATCTTTTATTCTTTTAGTTTATTTCATGCTATTATGTTTGGAATTCATCCATTGTTGGGAAATGTGTGGTATTTAGGTTAAGTTAAGGGGGTGGTCTCCGGTCCACGGTGGACTTGGGATACCCATCACGGACAGGCCTTGGTTCGAGTTGTGATAGCTACACACCCATAAAAGAGAGTCTACTTGACACGGATTTATGGACATTTAATTAACCATAAACCTAGGGCTCTGATACCAACTTTTCATGACCCAAACTAGGGCCTGAACGTAACGGGTAGTCAAGTCCGCTGAGGACCAGACACCACTCTCTTTGCCTAGCCAAACAGAATACAATACAGCTAGCAACAGATGAATTTTGAACATATAACAAGATAAGCTGAGTTTCAAACATATAACAAGATAGGCAACTCAAAAAGGAATTTAAGAATTCAACTCTCCAATCCACAGTTATCCACGAAGCCTATAAACATATCAAACTAATCTAAGTCAGAACATGCTCCCAACAATAGCAAAAACAATCCAATGGACGTAGTCTAAGACATAAATGAAACCAGACTTCAAAATGATAGCCCTTCTGAAGAATGGAAGCTCATCACTTCAAAGCTGACTGATGACAATACAGAAATCTTACTTAAGAAATGTAGAAGTGTCTCTAGTTCCTACATCGTTTGGGGATACAACGTCCGGAGATGATTAGCAGGGTGAGCACTAGCATGTAACTCCAGGAAGGGATATAATAATGCCAAGAAAAAACCACAGTAAAATCTACATGCACACATTGTACTTACATATATCTAACATGGTGGGATAGGAAACAAGGTTTAGTATGAATGTAAAACATTAGCAAGGACTGTATAGCTTTAACCATTTTAAAAGACACCCACGAGCTATACGGACTCAGCTCGTCCTGCTGAAAGCAGCTTAGTGCGTGTTAGCCGAATAAACCAAAGAATAATCATATGAAATATACATCAAGGGTGACTCGAAAACTTGGTCATATATCAAGGGTGACTCGGACACCCAGTCATCAAGCAAGGGTGACTCAAGCACCCGACCATTTAGATCCCCGCATCGACAAATGCGATTGCCTATATTGGTCCATCAGGATACCCAATCCACTTTAAGTGCAATTAAAATATTTACACATTCCTCTTTGTTGAACCATGATACACATCAGGCATACAACTGTCGATATCGTCATACCAACTATGCTTGCAAGGTATTATCATTATGCCATTATAATTTAGTCAACATTGGGGAAAGCTTCGACCACCTTTGTTCATTAAATCAAAACCATTATGTTTCAACAACCTCTTTATATCGTGCAATGGTTTTAAAAGTAGTTTAATATGCATACCTTTATGTTTAAAACAAGTTTCACAAGATTATGTTGAGGTTATACCAATTACAATATTTAAAACCATTAATTTGGGGGAATACACGACCCCCATTCTAATTAACCACACCCATGCACACTAAATAGTTCGAAACTATCAATTCAAACCATGAATCATTCATAAAATCTATGGGAAAAATAATTCATTCATTAAGACTCAAAACCCTCCACCCACATTCATAAACCACAATTTAATTAGATGAATAAAAATTATAAATTCACGCTTTTAACAAAATAAACATTGGGGTAGAGTAACATGCCTGAGATATTAAGAATTATGGAGAAAAATCAACTCTTGGTCTTTAATTGCCAATTCCTTAGAAACCTTAGGTGTTCTTGACTTAAGGATTTGAGAGAGCTTGAAAGAGGGTATTTGATAGTTAAGTGTTGAGAATAGGGTCTCCAAATGTCTTATGGTTGTAAGTATTAAGTGGGAAATGAGAGAAATAACAAGAATGCCCTCACTTAAAAGTGTAGAAAAAGAACGCCCAGGTGTCACGGGTCACCATATGACTCATGATGACTCCTTACGAGTCGTCACCACGACTCATGATCTGGGCAGTGCCTTAGGTTCAACTTACTGCTGACCCTACGAGTTACATCCTTTAACTCGTGGTCGGATCTTACGACTCATAAGATCCAGTCATAGTCAGAACATAAATATTTGGGCACTATACTGGTTTGGATACGTAAGGGACCCTATGACTCATAAAAAATCCATATGACTCGTTACGTCCTAGTCGTACTCAGGTCAGAGACTTTGGGTGTTTACTCAGGTGAGAGACTTTGGGTAACAACACACTGGTTACCCTACGATTTGGGGTCCTACGACCCGTATGGACACCTTACGACTCCTAAGGTAAGTTGTAATCTGGGCACTAAGCTCAAAGATCAATACTTTTTTAGGAACCAAAATCTGGGGTGTTACAATAACCAATAAGAAAAATAGAAAAAGATGAAAAAGTAAAGATAATGAGGAGTAAGAAATTGATCAAATATACATACTTTATAAGATAAATATGTACTGTTTTTGAAAAAGAATGGATAAGAAAAAATAATAAACTGATCTTTTTTTATAAAATGAATATGATATTTGAATTTAAATTTAAATGAAAGTTGATTTGAAATAAAGTTCTATAGCTTCTTAATGTTTCTATATATATATATATATATATATATATATATATATATATATGTATGTATGTATTCCTACAGTAATACATAATGTTAAACTTCTCTTCTTCTTTTGGTTCGATTAATCATTCGCTTTGTTTGTTAATTAATATATTGATTGCATTCTCCATGTTCTTTATATTTTAGAAACTCTTTTTGATTTCACATTTTTATTTTTATATGCAGATGATAATTGTTTAATAAATATTGTTTCGTATTATATCAAAACCTGAATTTAAATGAGTAATATTTTTCATTATAATTTTACTAAAGTAAATATACTCGATTATGTAAATTAAAACTTTCTACTAAAAATTTTAGAAAGTAAATATACTCGATTATGTAAATTAAAACTTTCTACTAAAAATTTTAGTCAGACTGATATTTTTAAATGCTAAGTTTTGTCAATATATATATATATATATATTGCAATTACATAATTGATTTTACTTAGATAGATTTAGTTAGAGATGGGGAGGGGAGGAGGGGGGTGGGGTGGAGAGATATTAATAATCTAATAGATTTAAATTATTAACAATATAATAAAAACATATGAAACATAATTTTTTTTTTTACAATTACATAATTATTTTTTTGTATAAATTTGATTAAAGATGGAGGATTTTATTCACGCATGACTATTCATTATCTTGATTTACTTCAAATATTTAATGATTCTGAATAGTCTTCAAAATTCTTCATTTTATCTTTTTTAACTATAACAATAACTGACAGAAGTGGAAGATAAAAACAGTAATTAAGAAAATTTAAGTTGAAAAGTTTCAAAAGCATAAATGCACCTAGCATTTACTTTAGGGAAGCTAAATGAAATTATTCGGCTGTGACTCTCCAACAACTAAACTATTGCTCCTTTGATAACTAAATAATTGCATTATAGTGAAGAAACAAATCAAAAAAATGTCAAAAAATAAGAAAAAGAAAAAATAGGAATGGAGGCCTTAGAAGTATGCCTCAGCATATTTCTAAGCCTCCTTTATATATATACTAGTATACACACCCGTGCGATGCATGAATAATATTAAAAATTATTTTTAATTATTTTATATTGAAAGGTCTCGTTTGAGCATATATTATCTTTAAAAAAAATTAACTGTCATATTATTTCTCAATGAAATGTCAAAAAAATAAAAATCTACTCCTACCCCACCTCTGTCTCTGCAACCCTCCTCCTTCCTCAATTTTTTAAAAATAAAAATAAAAACTCTCCACCCCCACACAGGCATCCACCCCCACCCATCCCATCGCTCCCACCTAATCCCATACCTCTAACTAAATTTTTCAAAAAACTAATAATTATGTAATTATAAAAATAAATTTAAGTTTCATATTATTTTTACTATATTATTCATAATTTAAAGAAATTATATTATTAATATCCCACTCCTTCACCTCTCATCCCTACCACCGCGTACCACTACCTCCACATCCACATACCTCCCCTCTTTGAGTGGATGGTTTTCATTGAGATCAACATAGTAATTTTTTTCTTCTGATCTTTGCTTAATCACTTCTTCTATAATATTTTTTTCCTAAGTTTAAAAGAAATGCCTGACATGTTTTTCAGCTACAATTTTATGAATAACGACAGCATTGCTACAATTAGATATAGGAATCAAACTTGTATCTATAACTATTTATGAACTATCTGTTTTGCGAAAATTTTGATTTTTAGAGTCTCCACTTAATTTTGAGAAAGAGTTAAGAAACCTATAAATGATTCAAACAGAAAATCATTCACGTTTAGAAATTCTAGGTAAGTGGTTCATATTGACATTTTAGGAAGGTTTTTATGGCACCTAAAACGTCTGCTAACTTGCGGTAATCCAGACTGTTTGAAAATAATTTTTAACTAACTTAAAAAAAAAAGAAAACATTGATTTTCCAAAAGAAATCAATTAAGGTAAAATTTTGTTTCCAAGGTACATGATAAACTAGTTTCGATGACTTAGAGGGAATTTCAACTAAGTCTAAGCGATTAAAATAGCAAATAGCTATAAAAAGGGCAAGGACAGAAAGTAAAAGACTTAGGCCAATGGGCCCAAGTCAACAAACCCTGTCCTATTCTAATTGGGCTTTTAACCCACTTGTACCTGTCCTAATCTTAAGTTTTTTTTGGGCTTTGGCCCATAACCTGCCGTAAACTATATTTCGAACCTTTGGCTCGAGTTTTGCTTCACCAGTATTAAATACAACTTTGACTTCGAGGCTCAAATGAATGAATAAATAAATAAATAAAATATATAAAGACAACAATAAATAAATAAATAAGATAAAAAATGAGACTTTTAAGTCTCTTAATCGCTTTAAAGATGTGATTTTAGCCCATTCTTCTCCTTTCGACTCCTTGTATCCGTCCGCTAGGTAGTCAATTTTTGGGCTTTCTTTCAAACTTGACTCAAAAGATGGGCCTCATTGGCCCATTATGAAAAGTAAAAGGAAAGAGTCCGTTTGGACTCCAACGAATTTTCACACAAAACAAGAAAAAATAAAGGACATTAATACATGATTAACGAAGGAAAAGAGAAATAAAATTAACACGTATCCAACCAAGGAAAAAAAATTAGTAAACAGATGATCGATCAAAGAGAGGCAAAACTAGACGAAAACTACTGCGAATTTAACTAAACATAGTATGAATCTTAAATAATCATAAGCCGATGTAAAAAATAGTAAGACCTATTCTCATCAATTCAAGTTTATAAATTTAATCAAAAAAGAAAAATTTAAACGTAGTTAATACATGATCAAGCTAAGAAAGAGAGGAAATATAAAGAGAATCAATACATGTCAACTATATCAACAAAGTAACTAGGATCCTATCAAATAGTCAAAAATCAAAATTAGAGTATCCCTCCTTAATTTTTTGAATCACTAGCCATCCCAAAAAAAAGTTCTGTACTACAGTAACACTTGTTCAATTTATAATAATATACACCGAAATTAAATACACAACATCAAGTCATGTTTTGTTGCTACAGATATCTCTCGTTTTGAGTTCACTTATTGTCTACCCCTTTTTTAAATTTGTGTACGATGAGTTATACTAATCTTGATCTTAACAAACACTTTTGAGCTATAGGAACATATTAAACATAAAACTTTAAATCTATATTGATGCACTCCGAACAAGAAAAAGTAGAATATCCACTCGGAATGGTAATAAAAAAAATCTAGCATGACATCGATCAATTAATATTATTAACTTGATTGACCCATGTAACTTATACATATTATTTATTCAAACGGATCAGAGGTGTATGTGTAACAGATTTTCCATAATTTGAGTCAAATCTCATTTTTAATATCTCATTACTTAAACTGTGAGACTAAGCATAGTGCAAAGTTTCAAAATACTGATGCCAAAATTGTCACAGAGAAAAAAACATATCACAGAAACCATACATCACATGAAATTTTTCCTTAGAAAGCAAAAAGAAAACTCATGGCAATTTAACAACATAAAGATTATCCACTTAGGGTATGTGAAGAATCAATCTGTGTTAGAGTAAGCATTTTCAGGTACATGAAGGTTATCAAACAATATATGATGTCGAGAGCATTTAAACATTATACCAAATTAGCATTAAACACTTCAAACGATCGGACTATACTCCTAACTAAATAGATTGGAGAAGTAAGACACTAGACATGAGTAGGATTTTAATTTATCAAGAAAACATAGCGTTATGATAAATAAAATTCCAAGTTATATCATACATGGCGCTCCCAAAAAATGCGTCTTTTAACTTACAACAACGATAAATCAATTTGCACTAAAGACTTAAGCATGATAGATTTTCAGCATATGCGAGTTCCTAACAAATGATCATAATGACAAAGAAAATCAACACATCAAAAACAAGAGAAGCTAAAAAATATCTATAAAGGAAAAGTTGAACAACTAAGTGAAAAGAACATCGTAAACACCAGATTTTATCGTTTAAGGTCTACTCTATCTTTTCTCAACAAGTCAGCAAACTGAGAGATCAAAATATCATAGAGGAGTTCTAACCCTATTACTACCATTTGTCATTGAGAAATCAGAAACTCTTAGAGAACAGTCGCTATCAACCCAAAGAAAATAAGGAAATTTAAATGCCTATTAAACTTGAAGGAACTATCCTAGATAAGACAAGTTTATGCATAAAAATACAGAGGAGATTCAAGATAGACAGTGACTGACCAAAACTTACAGCTATGACAAAGTAGACGAAAGTAAAACAGGACATCTGATTTAAAGGAGAAAAATGTTAAATTTAGAGATGTGATTGGGCTAAATCAAAAGAATACAATAAGCACAGGTTTTATGCCAAAAGAAATATCATCCAAAGCTGGAAGGCAAACTCAAACGACTAAAAAAAGATCGCCAAATCAAGAATGACAAGCATTTCGTCTCAAACAATAATCTTGATCTTCTTCGCGATACCTACGGCTCTCAAAGCCACTACAACAATAACTCGCAGCACACAATATACTAATCAACGCTACTACAACTGTAATGTGATAATACGAGAGAAGAAAACATGAAGACTAACTATTTTTTGGGTAGCAAAACAGGACTCGGGCCTCCGTCAGAATCACAACCACCGAAAAACAATCGTCGTCAACTCGAAAACTCCAACTAGCCGACGAACTTCATCGAAATAAATTTTTTCTTTTACTAAAAACAAGACTTTTTTCTCAAAAGATATATTCCAATCCTTCAAGACTTGGCCATTTTTGCTCAAGAAGGAGCTATTTATAGGAAATATAAAAGGGCAATTTTCTGAGATCCCACATCAACCAATTTGAGGGCAATTTTGGGATTCTTAGCAGGATTTTTTTGAATTTTAAAGTGGGATAAGATATGGTCAATTTAGTTTTAATTATGATCAAATTTAATAGATTAGTTAAATTCAATTGAAATTCGACGAGAATTAATTCCTCCTTTAATCCCGGGTTTTTTGATTTAATAAAAATCCACCAAATATTTTTTCTTATAAATTATTTTCAAGAACAAATTACATTTAAGCCAAGATTTTAATTATTTGAATTTATTGTCAAGATAAGCCTTGTTTAAAATTCTAATATTTTATAAAAATAAATAATTAAGTAACAAAATTATATTATCTCGTATAATTGAATATGGTAATATATAATTTTCTCTTAAAATAATAAAAATTACCCAGATAAATACTTTGAAAAATCTTTTATTCGGATAAAATAAATGCTATAATTTTATTTAAAATTGAAGAAACTCAAAATTAAACTTAGTTGTGGAGGGCAAAAATTAGGTGTCAACAATTGCCCCTTCCCCCCTTTGGGTAGGGTGGATATAAGTAACCTTGGACAAAGGGTGTTTGATGTTCCTAATTTTTATCTGAGTTTGTAATGCAGTCGAGTTTTCAAAGTAGATCCCAGTCTACATATCCCCGAGACTCAGCGAATCAAACTGCTTATAGTTTGGCTCGATCGGTAGAAAAGATAGTCTTTTAATTCAGACGATCTTTAGATCGACATGAGTGATAAGTTGATTGAGTTACAGAAAGAGGCTTGTAACATCTTAACCATGAATGTGGAGATCTTCACATCCATATGTAAAATTTACCTAGACATAATTTCCAAAACTCTAAATATTTTGCCACCCGAATTTAAAAAAAAGGAGAATATGAGTTTAGAAATATCTCAAAAGTGAAGGTGAACCCTGAATATCCCGAAATACCCACATTTCTTCTAACAGGGGTGTGGTTTGATTAGTGGTGGCGATGATCCTTTAGTTCGCGTCCAAAGAGTTTGACGTACCTCTCTAGACTATGTCCCATTTTGCTGCTAAGAAAGAGTTCCACGTTGTGTTGCATCCTATTTGGAGGCATCCGCACCTGTGGTTCTAGTTTGATATTTTCATCCTCTCGAATTTTTTCAATAATGTCTCAAACAAAAATCGTTAGAGCTAAACATAATTCATGAAAGAGCTATATAGTTTTTACTCTATCTACACGTGAGTTGTCGCTTGAAAAGCAAAGTCATCCTATCATGTGCCTGTTTGGAAGGAAATAACTTGCAACAACAGACAACAACCATCTTGGTTGTTGCATAATTATCTTATTTGGCGAGTGAATATGTCTTCAAAGTGGGGTGGCCCTTTTGGACACCGATGACACTTTATGCAGAACAGTCCCAGCAATCGTGTAATCTTATGTTGATGCGACAACCCTTTTAAGTCCCCTATAATGATTGTGGAATGAAAACCTTTCTGGTTATTGCCAATAATTCTTTGCAATTGATCTCGGGTAGGTCTTGCACATCTTTTGTATCAATACGACTTATAGATTTCCCTTGAATTGTCAATATTTGGATAATCTCGCGTATTATTTGATGTTGGATATGAGGAGACTTACAGATATCCTTTGAATTACTAGCTTCTAGGTGATCCTGCATATTATCCTACCTTAGATAAGAAACGGCTTACATATATCCCTCCAATTGCTAGCTCTCAGGTATTCCTGCATATCATCCGACCTTGGATATAATATGACTTATAGATATCTCTCAAATTGCTAGTCTTTGGGTAATCCTGCACATAATCGATCTTGGATATGACGCAGCTTATAGAGAACCCTTGGACTTATCAATTTGATAACCTTGCATATTCTTCGATAACGATTTAGTTACGACTTATAGATAACCTTAGGACTACTAATTTTTGGATAACTTTGCACACTATTCGGTTAGGATGTCATTGTGGCTTACGGATAATCTATGGGCTATCAACTCATAAGTAATATTGCACGCTATCCTATTTTAAATAATATGACTTACAGATGACCCTCAAATTGTCAATTTCTAGGAAATCTCATATATCACTCGTCTTCATATAGCGACTTAAATGCATCCCTTCAAATTGGATGTTCTTGATGCATTCAGATATTGATTCATAAAATGATAAGATATCCTCAATGTCAATATTTGTGTCTCGCGTGTGAACAGATATTAAATACTAATGATATCCTCGATGCCACTATTTTTATCTCGCATGTCAACAGATATTGAATACTGATGATATCCTCGACGCCAGCATTTATGTCTTCAATGTCAATAGATATTGAATGCTAATGATATCCTCAACACCAGCATTTGTGTCTAATGTGTAAACAGATATTGAATGTTGATGATATCCTCGACGCTATTGTATGCTATCTCACGTGTCAATAGATATTGAATACTGATGATATCCTCAACGCCAATCATTGTGTCTTGCTTGTCAATAGATATTGAATGTTGATGATATCCTCGACGCCAGCATTTGTGTCTCACGTGTCAGCAAATATTAAATGTTGAAGATATCCTTGACGCCATTATTTATGTCTCGCGTGTCAACAAATATTGAATGCTGATGATATCATCGATGCCAACATTTGTGTCTCGTATGTCAATAGATATTGAATGTTGATAATATCCTTAACGCCAGCATATGCTATCTCGCATGTCAACAGATATTGAATGCTGATGATATCTTCGATGCTAGCGTATGTTATCTCGCGTGTCAATAGATATTAAATATTAATGATATCCTTGACACCAACATTTGTGTCTCGTATATCAACATATATTAAATTTCCCTCTTAGCAATGGCTTGAAATGGTCTTATCGATGATGAGATGATATGAAATGGCCCTCTCGGCAATGACATTAAATGGCCCTCTTAACAATGGCATGAAATAGCCCTCTCAGCAATGACATAAAATGGACCTCTCTGATATGAAATGGTTCTTTCGGTGATTTGAAAATAGTTTCACTTGAGTTCGTTTGTCAGCGTGTCTCTTTCTACATGTACCTATACTGAAGGTAGACAGTTAGTAGACACAATATCGCTCTCACTGGCGACCACCATCAAGCTTTATGACAGTTTAACGATGAATACTAAGCATCATGATTTGAATGACTTATTCCGTTATTAATATTCTTTTATTGAAGAAATAATTAAAAAGTAAATTCATCGGATGCAAGTAAATGGGGCAAAGTCCTTGTTTGGGGATTACTCAAATACCGTTTGCTTCGCTTCAAGGCAAATTTTATGGATGACTTTCTGCTCTTCCTCCTATTGAGTGATCCTTTTGATTGTCGTATTTATTGTGCCAACTCCCTTGAATGCACCCAAAAATACTATTCTTGAGCATTGTATGCTTTGGTGTAGGCTCGCAACTCACTTGGGGATTTTTTGATAAAGATTTTCTTTTTTGTGTATTGATCCCTGTATCTACAGAAAAATGATTAGTCTTGAGCGAAACTACTCCGTATTGATCTTCTTCGATCCTTGGTTTGCTTCTTAACATCATTCGGGTGCTCCGTCATGTTGGGACCTCCACCCTGACTCCTCGTTCCAATAGATGCCTAGGCAATTACTAAGTAAAAATATTTGTATAGACTTTCAAAAGTAGTCTTAATTGTTTTGTAAAAAACTAGTTTCAAAACATCTGTAAAAGATTTAGGAAATCGCTGCCAGTCATGTCATTTACTAGCTCAACGAACATCTTTCTCTTGTTTCTGACTGTATCCGATGTTTGATTGAGGAATTTCAGGGATTCATCATCATTTCTAAGGGTTTCTATCAAAAGTTCTATCATAACCATAGATTTAGTCTACCTAGACTTTATAATAGCTGGTAATTTCTAAAGCTTGACTTTGACCTCTAGTGCTGAGGAATTTGAAATACATTCCAGTGTTCAGTAGAAATTTTGAGGCCTTCCTCAAAATTTCTGCCCCATTTAACTACTATTTGAGATGATCGTGGCTTGAGAGAACCTGAAGTGTTTGTTAGTCCTTATTCTTTTTGCTGGACGATAATTTTTGTCTTATGAATTTTTGAGATTCTTTCTCAAAAATTCTGCCCTAGTATCCGTTTATTGGGGTTATATGACCGAATCGTTGGGGCGCCTACGTATCCCGTTGAAGCAGGAATCAGGTCAAACGTTGTTCAGAACTACGCTAGGGATATATAAAATTTCAATGGATTGACCGAAGCCGACATAGGCTGCCTATGTATTCCTTTCTTGGGAATTCAGGTCAAACATAGTTCGTACATAAAAGGAAAGGATAAATTCTCCTAATGAATTGACTGAAGCTGACATAGGCCGCCTACATATCCCTTTCTTGGGAATTCAGGTCAAACGTAGTTCGTACATCAAAGGAAAGGGATTCTAGGAAATTACACATCATAAAACAAATAATATCATAAAGGCAATTACAAATAAGCAGGAAAACAAAAAACTAAAACATTTTTCAAACACAGTAGCTCTTTACCGCATCAGAATTGATTGGTTTAGTTAACTCTTGACCATCTATCTCAGGTAGGATTAGGGCTCCTCCAGTTTGGGCTTCTTTCAATTTTCAAATTCCCCTATATATTCCACTAACTACTCCTCATCACCTTTTTTCTGTTCATCATCACTCTTTGCTTTGTTCGTCTAACCTTCGACATGACATGACAGTGGCAGGATTTTAAATTATTGCTACGAAAATAAATCATGTTAGATGATAACAAGATAATAAAAGCCAATAACACTTCAAAACAACGTCTTAAATAAAAGAAGGTTTTTATTACTAAAATTTGAGAAATAACACAAACTATGGCTCATGACCCGCGTAAATAGGGGCCCATGTATTTTTGAAAGTTCTAAAATATAAAAAGAAATTTGGGACATAAAAGAGTGGATCACGGGGCCTCCTCCGGATGATCACCATTTTTTAAAACTAGTAAGAATTGCCCTTTTATCTACCCCGATAGGTGACAAGTCATGAGCGGAGGGAGGTCCAGTTTTGCAAAGCCTCTCCTGGTGCAACCTTCCTCACCCTATCAGACTTTGGGAAATTCTCTAGTATATAATTATATCCCTCGAACTGATTTCTTATCCCATCCCCAAGACCATCACCCTCTGACATCTCAAGCACAGGAAAAGACTGGTATATGAGTGACAATGGTTTAGACAGACTCGTCTTTAACTTATCTCCAATCTCATCTTCTTTTCTTGGTTGGTATCCTAACCCATGTTTAGATGTTTTTTTGTGATCACAATGGGCTCAATTATTCCTTCAAAATTCGTACTTAAGATAATTAAGGCAATCATGACTTTCTCTATCCTCTCCACTCCTTCTGTCTTTTTGGGATTTTTCGAATCCACCTTAGTGATGGGCTTGCTAGACACCCATTCTCCCGCTATTTCGATTATGTTAACTGTGGCTCCCCCATGATTAGGCAATGGATTACTGTTCACATTTGGTGTCGGTGACTGGAGGCTGATGACTTTATGATCGATCAAGTCTTAAATCCTATGCTTCAGGTTAATGCAATCCTCAGTACTGTGCCCTGCCACTCTCGAATGATAGACATAATTTTGATTGGCACAATAAAATCAAGAATTTGGATTGATAAGTTTCAGTTGAATAGGACGCAAATGACCGGCATTCTTCAATCTTTGAAGAGTTGGGTACGACTTCCAGCCAATGGCGTGAATTTTCGGGGAGGTCTTTTTTCGAGGTTTGGGCGTGAGGGTTATAATGATTTTGATTAGTAGGAAGAGGTACTTGATGATAATTTGGAGGAATTTAGATGTTTGTCCGGTTATTTGGAAGGGCAGCTTGACCATGAGGCTGATAATTTAGTTGTGAAACTTGATATTGGCATAAAATATTTGGCTGTGGAGCTTGGTAATGGGATTGGATAGTTGAAAGTAGAGCTTGGTACTGGGGTTGTATATTTAAAAGTGGAGCTTGGTACTGGGGTTGTATATTTAAAAGTGGTGCTTGGTACTGGAGTTGGGTGTAGAATACATGCTAAAAACTCGGTGACGGAGGTGAGGAAACAATATTCCTAGGCTTGAATTTCTTCTTTAATTTATCAACAAAATTAGTAGATATTGCAGTCACATCCTCTTTTTTTCTTCTTTGAGAATGCAAAAAATTCAGATAATGTTGGGGTTTAGGCAATTTTTCCTGTTCGGATGCCTTCCTCTAACGATTCCCCAATCTTTACCAAATCTGTGAAAGTTGCTCGGACCGTGGATACCATCCTGGTATAAAATTCTCCCTCCTGAGCGTGAGAGAAAATCGATACCATTTCTTCCTCAGACATGGGAGATTGCACTTTAGCAGCTTTCTTTCTCCAATGAAAGGCATAGTCTTGAAAACACTAATCAATCTTCTGTTTAATCCGGTCTAGTGAGTATCGGTCAAGAACTATCTCAATGTTAAATGTGAATCTAAGGAGAAAACCTTTAGTTAATGCCCTCTAACTAGACCATCTTTTTAGTTCTTGATACGTGAACCAATCTAAGGCTTCGCCAGTTAAGCTTCAATTGAATAAACGCATCAATAATGCCTTATTTCTTCCTACCCGAACCATCTGATCACAATTCCTTCTTAGATGTGCCATTGGATTTTTGGTACCACTAAACACTTCAAATTTAGGGACCTTGTATCCTTCTGGTAGATCTACTCTGGGTGCACACACAAATCGCTGTACCCCAAAGCATCATTATCACCTACCCCGTGAGATTCTTTGATCCTCATGATCTCTTCAACTTATTTTCATGCTCGTTCCTCCACTCCTTTTCCTTCTTCTCATAATGAGTTACCTCGAGATTGAAAAAAGGATTGTAGATGTCAGGGGATACGATGACATGAGAAAAATTTGGAATGGTAACTTGATTTTGAGGATGAGAGGAGGTTGGGTGGTAGGGGGGAGGGAGGTTTTGTAAATTGATAGCACTTTGTTGAATTTGAAAATAGTTTGGTAGAATTTAAGAGAAATTTTGTGGATTTGGAAACGAGTTTTGTGGATTTTGAGATGGATTTTGTGGGTTTGGGTGCTAATTTTGTGGATTTGGGAGCGGGTTCTGTGGGTTTGAAAATGTATTTTGGGGATTCGAGAATGAATTTTATGGTTTTGAAGACGAATTTTATGGGGTTAGGGATGGATTTTGTGGATAGGGAGCGTCTCGGTTATTTTCTTGATTGGTGTTTTGGATAAGTTGAGGAGCGGAGACGGACGATATGTTTTTAGGATGGTTCCCGAGAATAGGCATACTGAGGGGAAGGATCTAGAGAGGAGGCCCATATCTTCCTGGGGTAGAAGCATTGACAGTGATGACCAAATTAGTCAAATCTCTAGTACGGTTCATATCCTCCTGAAGTATTTCCAATTTTCTCGCGAGTTCAGCAATCATCTCAGTTTGGTCCGCTATTACATTGTCCCTGATGGTCAATCCATTTTCTTCGTCACTTTCAGTCATATTTGAATGATGGTTAGGGGATGAGATTTTATGCACTTTTGACCAGGTGAAGTAAGGATGTTCTGCCAGCTCATTTCAACACGGAGTTGTTTTCTGTTATCTGTAAAGTAGAATAACTCAAAGGCAGATGTGTTAGTTCCATATGTGATAAGTAATGCAAGATATTTGACAAGAAGTAACCACATAGATTTGTTTGCATCATAGCCAAACTGATCCACGGGAGCATAGTGGATAAATTTGTCTTTGATTCAAACAAACAAACATAAATACATAAGGCAGTTATATCATATAATAAACTCATATCCTAGTTGGGTGACCCTTTTAAGCCAAGGGTTGGCCTAACGCATTTAAAGGAAGTATATGATTTTTTAAAACCAATCCATTATCCCAAAAACCTCCATAGGTATATATAAATGACAAAATGCCTATAAAAATTGCGCAAAAAGGGATACAATCTTTAGGAAAAGGGGAAAAAATAACCTGAGAAAAAGAACAATGTACCGCACAGGGGATAGGAAATACTAATTTCTGAATGCTATTTTATCGGTCTTCGTCCTTTTAACTTTATCCACTTTTTTTTCATTGGCGACATCCGTTGATGATCAAGCAATTATCGTATAACTGTGCTCTAGATGCAACCGTCCAAATCAATCAATTTCTTGCTCTGCTTGCTTCAATTCCTTTCTCAATAAGTGTATGATTTGAGGCATCCTTACCCAAAAGTAAGCAAAATAAGACTTCTCCTATCCTCCAAAGAAAAATGAATTGAATTAAACAAACATATATCTCTTCAACACACAAATATGATTCGCCGGTAATTGACTCAAGGTCTATAAGCCCAGGGCAAGTTTTCTTATGTGCCCAATACTCCCTCAGGTATTGGGTCATCCTAGGCTCATGCCTAAAAATAATGTTTTGGTTTAGCTTTATCCTGAATGTCTAGAGTGGGTCTGAACTAGGTTCCCAAGTGGACGACCTGGGTTTGAAAATACGAACAACCAGCAGACGCCTCACGTGCTAATAAACTGTCGTATTACCCACACTTTATTTGAGAATTAAACAACAGGGACTGGTACATCCACGAAATTCCAAAGCAATTTAATAATCAATGTAGGATTATGTCATGAGATGTAATAATTAAATCTCGCAGAAATTGAAACATATAAACACGTAAGCAATTTAAACAGTTAGTCAAAAGATGAAATCAAACATTTGGTTAGGACCTAATGAGAATTCCCAATGGAGTCACAATTTCTGTTTTGTAAAAATTTTAACTTTTAGAGTCGCCACTTAATTTTGAGAAGGAATTAAAAACTTTTAAATAACTCAAATAAAAAAATCATTCAAGTTTAGAAATTCTAGGTAAGCAGTTCTTATTGACATTTTAGGAAGGTTTTTAAGGTACCTAAAACATCCGCTAACTTGTGGTTATCCAGTTTGAAAATGATTTTCAACTAACTTGAAAAAAGAGTAGAAAATATTGATTTTTTAAAAGAAATCAATTAAGGTAAAATTTTGTTTTCAAGGTTCATGCAAAACCAGTTTTGACGACTTACCAGGAATTTCAACTAAATCTAAGTGATTAAAATAGCAAATAACACATAAAAAGTGGAAGGAGAGAAAGCAAAAGACTTAGGCCAATGGGCCCAAGTCAACAAATCCTGTCTATTCTAATTGGTCTTTTGATTCACTTGTACCTGTCCTAATCTTAAGTTTTTTTGAGATTTGGCCCATAACCTGTCCTAAACTATATTTCGAACTTTTTGCTCGAGTTTCGCTTCACCTGTATTAAATACAACTTTGGTTTCGAGGCCCAAATAATGAATAAATAAATAAATAAAATAAAATAAATAAAGACTAACAATAAATAAATAAATAAATAAATAAATAAAATAACAAATGAGACTTTCAAGTCTCTTAGCCGCTTCAAAGATGGAATTTTAGCCCATTCTTCTCCTTTTGACTCCTTGTATCCGTGCGTTATGTAGTCAATTTTTGGGCTTTCTTTCAAGCTTGACTCAAAAGATGGGCCTCATTGGCCCATTATGAAAAGAAAAGGGAAAGAGTCCATTTGGACTCTAACGAATTTTCATGCAAAGCAAGAAGAATAAAGGACATTAATACATGAATAAAAAAGGGAAAGAGAAATAAAATTAACACATAGCCAACCAAGGAATAAAATTAGTTAACACATGATCCGTCAAAGAGAGGAAAAACTAGACGAAAATTACTGCAGATTTAACTAAACATAGTATGAATCTTAAATAATCATAAGCCGATGTAAAAAATAGTAAGACAAATTCGCATCGATTCAAGTTTATAATTTAACCAAAACAAAAAAATTTGAACATAGTTAATACATGATCAACCCTAGAAAGAGACGAAATATAAAGCGAATCAATACATGCCAACTATATCAACAAAGTAACTAGGATATTATCAAATAGACAAAAATCAAAATTAAAGTATCCCTCCTTAATATTATGAAACACTAGCCATCCCAAAATAAAGTTTTGTACTATAGTAACACTTGTTTATTTTATAATAATATACACCAAAATGAAATTCACAACATCAAGTCATCATTTGTTGCTGCAGATATCTCTCGTTTTGAGTTCACTTATTGTATATCCTTTTTTAAAATTTGGGTACGAGGAGTTATACTAATCTTGATCTTAACAAACACTTTTGTGCTATAGGAACATATTAAACATAAACTTTAAATCTATATTGATGCACTCCAAACAACAAAAAGTACAATATCCACTCAGAATGATAATTAAAAAAATCTAGCATGACTTCGATCAATTAATATTATTGACTTGATTGGCCCACGTAACATATACATATTATTTATTCAAACTGATCAGAGGTGTATGTGTAACAGATTTTCCACAATTTGAGTCAAATCTCCTTTTCAATATCTCATTACTTAAACTATGATACTAAGCATGGTGCAAAGTTTCAAAGTACTGATGCCAAAATTGTCACAGAGAAAAAAACATATCACAGAAACCCTACATCACATGAAATTTCTCCTTAGAAAGCAAAAAGAAAACTCATGGAAGTTTAACTACATAGAGATTATCCACTTGGGGTATGTGAAGAATCAATCAATGTTAGATTAAGCATTTTCAGGTACATGAAGGTTATCAAACAATATATGATGTCGAGAGCATTTAAACATTATACCGAATTAGCGTTGAACACTTCAAACGATCGGACTATACTCCTAACTAAATAGATTGGAGAAGTAAGACACTAGATATGAGTAGGATTTTAATTTATCAAGAAAACATAGCGTTATGCTAAATAAAATTCCAAGTTACATCATACATGACGCACCCAAAAAATGTAACTTTTAACTTATTAAAACGATAAATCAGTTTGCACAAACGACTTAAGCACGATATATTTTCAGCAATGCGAGTTCCCAACCAACGACCATAATGACAAAGAAAATCTACACATCAAAAACAAGAGAAGCTAGAAAATATTTGTAAAGGAAAAGCTGAACAGCTAAGTGAAAAGAACTCATAAACACCAGATTTTGTTGTTTAAGCCCTACGCTATCTTTTCTTAACAAGTCAGCAAACTGAGAGATCAAAATATCCTTGAGGAATTCTAAGACTATTACTACCATTTGTCATTTAAAAATCTGGAATGCTTAGAGAACAGTCGGTATCAACCCAAAGAAAACAAGGAAATTTAAACGCCGATAAAATTTGAAGAAACTTCCTAGATAAGACAAGTTTATACATAAACAAACAACACAGAACAAATTCAAGATAGACAATGACTGACCAAAACTTACAGCTACGATAAAGTGGACTAAAGTAAAACAGGACATCTGATTTAAAGGAGAAAAATGTTAAATTTAGAGATGATGATTGGGCTAAATCAAAATAATACAATTAGCACAGGTTTTATGCCAAAAAAAATATCATCCAAAGCAGGAATACAAACTCAAAAGACTAACTAAAGACGCCAAATCAAGAGCGACAAGCATTTCGTCTCAAACAACAATCGCCATCTTCTTCGCGATACCTATGGCTCTCAAAGCCACTACAACAATAACTCGCGGCACACAATATACTAATCAACGCTACTAACGACTATAATGCGATAATACAAAAGAAGAAAACATAAAGACTAACTATTTTTTGGGCAGCAAAACAGGACTCGGGCCTCCGTCAGAATCGGAACCACCAAAAAACGATCGTCGTCATCTCGAAAACTCCAATTAGCCGACGAACTTCATCGAAATAAATTTTTTCTTTTACTATAAACAAGACTTTTTTCTCAAAAGATATATTCCAATCCTTCAAGACTTGGCCATTTTTGTTCAAGAAGGAGCTATTTATAGCAAATAAAATAGGGCAATTTTTTGAGCTCCCACCAATGTGGGAGTAACCAATTTGAGGGCAATTTTTGGATTCTTAGCAGGATTTTTTTGAATTTTGAAGTGGCATAAGATATGAGCTGGATTTGGTACAAGATTGTACCATCCGTATATCGAATTTGAATTTCCATCCACCTGGATGTTCTTCTCTTGTGGCTTCCAACTTTGACACGCATACCTCTTTACGTCACAACAGGATAAGGCGATGACGTTGAGGGGTTTGGAGATAGAGATCGGGTTGAGGTTGGTGCAGGTCGGGTCGGGGCTGTCGTTGTTCGTCAGATCGTCGATGGGTCGATTTTGCCAATTTTGATGTTGTTTGTTGTTGATCGATGTTGCTGTGCGCGTATTCTTGTATTGTTGATAATTGTTGATTGTTGTTGTTTTTGTAGGCTTGAGTGGGCCGAGTCTTGGAGCTATTATTAGATGGGTTAAATTATTGTGGGCTGGGGCGGTTTGGGTTTAGGGGAGTGGGTTGCTGATGCTTATTTTGGGATGGTGGGTGGATTAGAAATTTAGTCAATTTCTTGGGGTTATTTTCTAAATAACCCCAATTAGATTAAGGGTTATTCAAAAATAATTTCAATTTAGAATTTAGCCGATTCTATTTAAATTTGGATCAAATTAAAAGTTAAATTGCCAATTGCATTGTAATTGTGGTCAATTTAGTTTTAATTATGATCAAATTTAATAGATTAGTTAAATTCAATTGAAATTCGACGAGAATTAATTCCTCCTTTAATCCCGGGTTTTTTGATTTAATAAAAATCCAACAAATATTTTTTCAAATAAATTATTTTCACGAACAAATTACATTTAAGCCAATATTTTAATTCTTTGAATTTATTGTCAAGATAAGCCTTGTTTAAATTCTGATATTTTATAAAAATAAATAATTAAGTAACAAAGTTATATTATCTCGTATAATTGAATACGATAATATATAATTTTATCTTAAAATAATAAAATTACCCAGGTAAATACTTTGAAAAATCTTTTATTCGGATAAAATAAATGCTATAATTTTATTTAAAATTGAAGAAACTCAAAGTTAAACTTAGTTGTGGAGGGCAAAAATTAGGTATCAACAATAGCCCCCCCTCCCTTTAGGTAAGGTGGATGTAAGTAACCTTGGGCAAAGGGTGTTTGATGTTCCTAATTTTTATCCGAGTTTGTAATGCAGTTGAGTTTTCAAAATAGATCCCAGCCTACATATCCCCGAGACTCAGGGAATCAAATTGCTTATAGTTTGACTCGATCGGTAAAAAAGATAGTATTTTAGTTCAGACGATCTTTGGCTCAAGATGAGTAATAAGTTGATTGAGTTACAGAAAGAGGCTTGTAACATCTTAACCATGAATGTGGAGCTCTTCACATCCATACATAAAATTTACCTGGACATAATTTTCAAAACTCTAACTATGTTGCCACCCGAATTTAAAAGAAAGGAGAAGGTTACCTTCGATATGAGTTTAGAAATATCTCAAAAGTGAAGGTGAAACCAGAATATCCCGAAATACCTACATTCCTCCTAACATGGGTGTGGTTTTATTAGTGGTGGCGATGATCCTTTAGCTCGCGTACAAAGAGTTTGACGTCCCTCTCTAGACTATGTCTCATTTTGCTTCTAAGAAAGAGTTTCACGTTGTGCTGTATCCTATCTAGAGTCATCCGCACCTGTGGTTCTAATTTGATATTTTCATCCTCTCAGATTTTCTTGATAATGTCTCAAACAAAAATCGTTAGTGCTAAACATAATTCACGAAAGAGGTATATAGTTTTTACTATATCTCCACGTGAGTTTCACCTGAAAAGCAAAGTCATCCTATCATGTGCCTGTTTGGAAGGAAATAACTTGCAACAACAGACAACAACCATCTTGGTTGTTGCATAATTATCTCATTTGTCGAGTGAATATGTCTTCAAAGTGGCGTGGCCCCTTTGGACACCGATGACACTTTATGCAGAATGGTCCCTGCAATTATGTAATCTTATGTTGATGCGGCAACCCTTTTAAGTCCCCTATAATGCTTGTGGAATAAAAACCTTTTCGGTTATTGTCAATAATTCTTTGCATATGATCTCGGGTAGGTCTTGCACATCTTTTGTATCGATACGACTTATAGATTTCCCTTGAATTGTCAATATTTGGATAATCTTGCGTATAATTTGATGTCGGATATGAGGAGACTTACAGATATCCTTTGAATTGCTAGCTTCTAGGTGATCCTGCATATTATCCGACCTTAGATAAGAAATGGCTTATAGATATCCCTCCAATTGCTGGCTCTCAGGTATTCCTGCATATCATCCGACCTTGGATACAATATGACTTATAAATATCTCTCAAATTGCTAGTCTTTGGGTAATCCTGCACATAATCGATCTTGGATATAACGCGGCTTATATAAGATTCCTTGGACTTATCAATTTGATGATCTCGCATATTCTTTGATAAGGATTTAGTTACGACTTATGGATACCCTTAGGACTACTAATTTTTGGATAACTTTGCACACTATCCAATTAGGATATCGTTGTGGCTTACGGATAACCTATGGGTTATAAAATCATAAGTAATATTGCACGCTATTCTATTTCAAATAATATGACTTACAGATGACCTTCAAATTATCAATTTCTAGGAAATCTCATATATCACTTGTTTTCATATAGCGACTTAAAGGCATCCCTTCAAATTGTATGCTCTTGATGCATTCAGATGCTGATTCATAAAATGGTGAGATATCCTCAATGCCAATATTTATGTCTTGCATGTGAACAGATATTAAATACTGATGATATCCTCGATGCCACCATTTGTGTCTCGCGTGTCAACAGATATTGAATACTGATGATATCCTCGATGCCAGCGTTTATGTCTTGCATGTCAATATGTATTAAATGCTGATGATATCCTCAAGACCAGTATCAATAGATATTGAATGTTGATGATATCCTCGACGCCATCGTATACTATCTCACGTGTCAACAGATATTGAATGCTGATGATATCCTCGACGCCAATGGTTGTGTCTTATTTGTCAACAAAATTAAATGTTGATGATATCCTCGAGGCCAGTATTTGTGTCTCACGTGTCAGAAAATATTGAATGTTGAAGATATCCTCGAAGCCATCATTTGTGTCGTGCGTGTCAACAGATATTGAATGCTGATGATATCATCGATGCCAGCATTTGTGTCTCATGTGTTAATAGATATTGAATGTTGATAATATCCTCGATGCCAGCGTATGCTATCTCGCATGTTAACAGATATTGAATGCTGATGATATCCTTGATGCTAGCGTATGCTATCTCGCATGTCAATAGATATTAAATATTGATAATATCCTTGATGCCAGCATTTGTGTCTCGCGTATCAACAGATATTAAATGTCCCTCTTGGCGTTGGCATGAAATGGTCTTCTCGATGATGAGATGATATGAAATGGCCCTCTCGACAATGACATTAAATGACCCTCTTGACAATGGCATGAAATAGCCCTCTCAGCAATGACATAAAATAGACCTCTCGGCAATGATATGAAATGGTTCTTTCGGTGATTTGAAAATAGTTTCACCTAAGTTCGTTCATCTGTGTGTGTCTTTCTACATGTACCTGTACTGAAGGTAGATAGTTAGTAGACACAATATCGTTCTCACTGGCGACCACCATCAAGATTTATGATAGTTTAATGATGAATACTAAGCATCATGATTTGAATGACTTATTCCATTATTAATACTCTCTTTTTGAAGAAATAATTAAAATACAAATCTATCGGATGCAAGTAAATGGGGCAAAGTCTTTGTTTGAAGATTACTCAAATACCGTTTGCTTCGCTTCAAAGCAAATTTTGTGGATGACTTTCTGCGCTTCCTCCTATTGAGTGGTCCTTTTGATTGTCGTATTTATTGTGCCAACTCCCTTGAATGCACCCAAAAATACCGTTCTTGAGCATTGTATGCGTTGGTGTAGGCTCGTAACTCACTTGGGGATTTTTTGAAAAAGATTTTCTTTTTTGTGTATTGATCCCTGTATCCATAGTAAAATGATTAGTCTTGAGTGAAACTACTCCGTGTTGATCTCCTTCGATCCTTGGTTTGCACCTCGACATCTTTCGGGTGCTCCGTCATGTTGGGACCTCCACCCTGACTCCTCGTTCCAATAGATGCCTAGGCAATTACTAAGTAAAAAATATTTGTATAGACTTTCAAAAGTAGTCTTAAGTTTTTTTATAAAAAAACTAGTTTCAAAACTTCTGTAAAAGATTTAGGAAATCGCTGCCAGTCATGTCATTTACTAGCTCAACGAACATCTTTCTCTTGGTTCTGACTGTATCCGATGTTTGATGGAGGAATTTCAGGGATTCATCATCATTGCTGAGGGTTTCTATCAAAAGTTCTATCATAACCGTAGATTTAGTCTACCTAGACTTTATCACAGCTGGTGATTTCTAAAGCTTGACTTTGACCTCTAGTGCTGGGGCATTTGAAATATATTCCAGTGTTCAGTAGAAATTTTAAGGCCTTCCTTAAAATTTCTGCCCTAGTTTACTACTATTTGAGATGATCTTGGCTTGAGAGAATCTGAACTCTTTGTTAGTCCTCGTTCTCTTTGCTAGACGATAATTTTCCTCTTGTGAATTTTTGAGATTCTTTCTCAAAAATTTTGCCCCAGTTTCCATTTATTGGGGTTATATAACCGAGCCATTGGGGCACCTACGTATCCCGTTGAAGCAGAAATCAGGTCAAACATTGTTCATAACTATGCTAGGGATATATAAATTTCAATGGGTTGACCGAAGCTGACATAGGCTGGCTATGTATACCTTTCTTGGGAATTCAGGTCAAACGTAGTTCGTAAATTAAAGGAAAGGATAAATTCTCCTAAGGATTTGACAGAAGTTGACATAGGCCGCCTACGTATTCCTTTCTTGGGAATTTAGGTCAAACGTAGTTCGTACATAAAAGGAAAGAGATTCTAGTCAATTACACATCATAAAACAAATAATATCATAAAGGCGATTACAAATAAGTAGGAAAACAAAAACTAAAACGTTTTCAAACACAGTATCTCTATACCGTATCAGAATTGATTGGTTTATTCCACTCTTGACCATCTATCTCAGGTAGGATTAGGGCTCCTCCAGTTTGGGCTTCTTTTGATTTTTAAATTCCTCTATATATTCCACTAACTGCTCCTCATCACCTTCTTTCTGTTCATCATCATTCTCTTTGCTTTGTTCGTCTAACCTTCGACATGACATGACATTGACAGGTTTTTAAATTATTGCTATGAAAATAAACCATGTTAGATGATAACAAGATAATAAAAGACAATAACACTTCAAAACAACCTCTTAAATAAAAGAAGGGTTTTTTTACTGAAATTTGAAAAATAACACAAACTATGGCTCATGACCCGCGTAAATACGGGCCCATGTATTTTTAAAAGTTTCAAAACACAAAAATAAATTTAGGTCATAAAAGGGTGGATCACGGGGCCTCCTCTGGATGATCATCGATTTTTAAAACTACTAAAAACTGTCCTTTTATCTACCCCGATGGGCGACGAGTTATGAGCGAAGTGGAGGTTCAGTTTTGCAAAGCCTCTCCTGGTGCAACCTTTGTCACCCCATCAGACTTTGGGAAATCCTCTAATATATAATTGTATCCCTCAAACCGATTTCTTATCCCATCCCCAAGACCATCATCCTCTAACATCTTAAGCATAGGAAAAGACTGGTACATGAGTGACAATGGTTTAGACAGACTCGTCTTTGACTTATCTCCAATCTCATCTTCTTTTCTTGGTTGGTATCCTAACCCATGTTTAGATGTTTTTTTGTGATCACAATGGGCTTAATTAATTCTTCGAAATCCGTACTCAAGATAATTAAGGCAATCATGACTTTCTCTGTCCTCTCCACTCCTTCTGTCTTTTTGGGATTTTTCGAATCCACCTTAGTGATGGGCTTGCTAGACACCTATTCGCCCTTTATTTCGATCATGTTAACTGCGGCTCCCCCATGATTAGATAATGGATTACTGTTCATATTTGGTGCCAGTGACTGGAGGGTTATGACTTTATGATCGATCAAGTCTTGAATCCTATGCTTCAGGTTAACGCAATCTTCGGTACTGTGCCCTGCCGCTGTCGAATGATAGACACAATTTTGATTGGCACGATAAAATTGAGAATTCAGATTGATAAGTTTCAGTTGAATAGGATGCAATTGACCGACATTCTTCAATCTTTCGAAGAGTTGGGTACGACTTTCAGCTAATGGCATGAAGTTTCGGGGAGGTCTTTTTTCAAGGTTTGGGCGTGGGGGTTATAATGATTTTAATTAGTAGGAGGAGGTACTTGATGATAATTTGGAGTCATTTGGATGTTTGTCCGGTTATTTGAAAGGGCAGCTTGACCATGAGGCTGATAATTTGGTTGTGAAACTTAATATTGGCATAAAATATTTGGCTGTGGAGCTTGGTATTGGGATTGGATATTTGAAAGTGGAGCTTGGTACTGGAGTTGTATATTTAAAAGTGGAGCTTGGTACTGGGGTTGTATATTTAAAAGTGGTACTTGGTACTGGAGTTGAGTGTAGAATACATGCTGAAAACTCGGTGACGGAGGTGAGGAAACAATATTCCTAGGCTTGAATTTCTTCTTTAATTTATCAACAGAATTAGTAGAGATAGCAGTCACATTCTCTTTTTTTTTCTTTGAGAATGCAAAAAATTCAGCTGATGTTGAGGTTTAGGCAATTTTTTCTGTTCGGATGCCTTCCTTTAACAATTCCCCAATCTTTACCAAATCTGTGAAAGTTGCTCGAACCGCGAATACCATCCTGGTATAAAATTCTCCCTCTTGAGTGCGAGAGAAAATCGATACCATTTCTTCCTCAGATATGGGATATTGCACTTTAGCAGCTTTTATTCTCTAATGAAAGGCATAGTCTCAAAAACACTAATCATTCTTTTGTTTAATCCGGTCTAGTGAGTATTGATCAGGAACTATCTCAATGTTAAATGTGAATCTAAGGAGAAAACCTTTAGTCAATGCCCTTTAACTAGACCATCTTTTCAGTTCTTGAGACGTGAACAAATCTAAGGCTTCGCCACTTAAACTTCGATTGAATAAACGCATCAATAATGTCTTATTTCTTCCTACCCCAACCATCTGATCATAATTCCTTCTTAGATATGCCATTGGATTTCTGGTACCACCAAACACTTCAAATTTAGGGACCTTGTATCCTTCTGGTAGATCTACTCTGGGTGCACACACAGATCATAGTACCCCAAAGCATCATTATCACCTGCCCCGTGAGATTCATTAATTCTCATGATCTCTTCATGCATGGCTAGCAACTTCTTTTCATGCTCGTTCCTTCGCTCATTTTCCTTCTTCTCGTAATGGTTACCTCGGGATTAGAAAAGGGATTGTAGATGTCAGGGGATATGATGACATGGGAAAAATTTAGAATGGTAACTTGATTTTGAAGATGAGAAAAGGTTGGGTGGTAGGGAGGAGGGAGGTTTTGGAAATTGATAGCACTTTGTGGAATTTGATAATAGTTTGGTGGAATTTAAGAGAAATTTTGTGGATTTGGAAACGAGTTTTGTGTATTTTGAGATGGATTTTGTGGGTTTGAGGGCGGATTTTGTGGATTTGGGTGCGGATTTTGTGGATTTGGGAGCGGGTTTTGTGGGTTTGAAAATGTATTTTGGGGATTCGAGAATGAATTTTATGGATTTGGAGACGAATTTTATGGGGTTAGGGATGGATTTTGTGGATGGGGAGAATCTAGGTTATTTTCTCGATTGGTGTTTTGGACAAGTTAAGGAGCGGAGACGGACGATATCGAGAATAGGCATACAGAGGGGAGAGATCTAGAGAGGAGGCCCATATCTTCCTGAGGTAGGAGCATTGACAGTGATGGCCAAATTAGCCAAATCTCTAGTACAATTCATATCCTCCTGAAGTATTTCCAATTTTCTCGTGAGTTCAGTAATAATCTCACTTTGTTCGGCTATTACATTGTCCCTGATAGTCAATGCATTTTCTTCGTCACTTACAGTCATATTTGAATGATGGTTAGGGGATGAGATCTTATGCACTTTTGACCGGGTGAAGTAAGGATGTCCTGCCAGCTTATTTCAACATGGAGTAGTTTTCTGTTATCTGTAAAGTAGAATAACTCAAAGGCAAATGTGTTAGTTCCATATGTGATAAGTAATGCAAGATATTTGACAAGAAGTAACCACATAGATTTATTTGCATCATAGCCAAACTGATCCACGGGAGCATAATGGATAAATTTGTCTTTGATTCAAACAAACGGACATAAACACATAAGCCAGTTATATCATATAATAAACTCATATTCTAGTTGGGTGACCCTTTTAAGCCAAGGGTTGGCCTAACACATTTGAAGGAAGTATATGATTTTTTAAAACCAATCCATTATCCCAAAAACCTACACAGGTAATTTGTCTTTGATTCAAACAAAAGGATATAAACACATAAGGCAGTTATATCATATAATAAACGCATATCCTAGTTGGGTGACCCTTTTAAGCCAAGGGTTGGCCTAACGCATTTAAAGGAAGTATATGCCTTTTTAAAAACCAATCCATTATCCCAAAAACCTCCATAGGTATATATAAATGACATAATTGCCTATAAAAATTGCACAAAAAGGGATACAATCTTTAGGAAAAGGGGAAAAAATAACCTGAGAAAAAGAACAATGTACCGCACAGGGGATAGGAAATACTAATTTCTGAATGCTATTTTATCGGTCTTCGTCCTTTTAACTTTATCCACTTTTTTTTCATTGGCGACATCCGTTGATGATCAAGCAATTATCGTATAACTGTGCTCTAGATGCAACCGTCCAAATCAATCAATTTCTTGCTCTGCTTGCTTCAATTCCTTTCTCAATAAGTGTATGATTTGAGGCATCCTTACCCAAAAGTAAGCAAAATAAGACTTCTCCTATCCTCCAAAGAAAAATGAATTGAATTAAACAAACATATATCTCTTCAACACACAAATATGATTCGCCGGTAATTGACTCAAGGTCTATAAGCCCAGGGCAAGTTTTCTTATGTGCCCAATACTCCCTCAGGTATTGGGTCATCCTAGGCTCATGCCTAAAAATAATGTTTTGGTTTAGCTTTATCCTGAATGTCTAGAGTGGGTCTGAACTAGGTTCCCAAGTGGACGACCTGGGTTTGAAAATACGAACAACCAGCAGACGCCTCACGTGCTAATAAACTGTCGTATTACCCACACTTTATTTGAGAATTAAACAACAGGGACTGGTACATCCACGAAATTCCAAAGCAATTTAATAATCAATGTAGGATTATGTCATGAGATGTAATAATTAAATCTCGCAGAAATTGAAACATATAAACACGTAAGCAATTTAAACAGTTAGTCAAAAGATGAAATCAAACATTTGGTTAGGACCTAATGAGAATTCCCAATGGAGTCACAATTTCTGTTTTGTAAAAATTTTAACTTTTAGAGTCGCCACTTAATTTTGAGAAGGAATTAAAAACTTTTAAATAACTCAAACAAAAAAATCATTCAAGTTTAGAAATTCTAGGTAAGCAGTTCTTATTGACATTTTAGGAAGGTTTTTAAGGTACCTAAAACGTCCGCTAACTTGTGGTTATCCGGACTGTTTGAAAATAATTTTCAACTAACTTAAAAAAAGAAGAAGAAAATATTGATTTTTCAAAAGAAATCAATTAAGGTAAAATTTTGTTTTCAAGGTTCATGCAAAACCAGATTTGACGACTTACTAGGAATTTCAACTAAGTCTAAGTGATTAAAATAACAAATAACACATAAAAGGGGGAAGGAGAGAAAGTAAAAGACTTAGGTCAATGGGCCCAAGTCAACAAACCCTGTCTATTCTAATTTGTCTTTTGATCCACTTGTACCTGTCCTAATCTTAAGTTTTTTTGAGATTTGGCCCATAGCCTGTCCTAAACTATATTTCGAACCTTTGGCTCAAGTTTTGCTTCACCTATATTAAATACAACTTTGGTTTCGAGGCCCAAATGAATTAATAAATAAATAAATAAAATAAAACAAATAAAAACAACAATAAATAAATAAAATAACAAATGAGACTTTCAAGTCTCTTAG
Source organism: Capsicum annuum (assembly GCF_002878395.1). Taxonomy (NCBI): domain Eukaryota; kingdom Viridiplantae; phylum Streptophyta; class Magnoliopsida; order Solanales; family Solanaceae; genus Capsicum; species Capsicum annuum. Next base: position 97,045,437 of record NC_061118.1, read on the forward strand.
CCGCTTCAAAGATGGGAGTTAGCCCATTCTTCTCCTTTTGACTCCTTGTATCCGTGAGCTATGTAGTCAATTTTTGGGCTTTCTTTCAAGCTTGACTCAAAAGATTGGCCTCATTGGCCCATTATGAAAAGCAAAGGGAAAGAGTCCATTTGGACTCCAACGAATTTTCATGCAAAGCAAGAAGAATAAAGGACATTAATACATGAATAAAAAAGGGAAAGATAGATAAAATTAACACATAGCCAACCAAGGAATAAAATTAGTTAACACATGATCCGTCAAAGAGAGGAAAAAATAGACGAAAACTACTGCAGATTTAACTAAACATAGTATGAATCTTAAATAATCATAAGCCGATGTAAAAAATAGTAAGACAAATTCGCATCGATTCAAGTTTATAATTTAACCAAAACAAAAAAATTTGAACATAGTTAATACATGATCAACCCTAGAAAGAGACGAAATATAAAGCGAATCAATACATGCCAACTATATCAACAAAGTAACTAGGATATTATCAAATAGACAAAAATCAAAATTAAAGTATCCCTCCTTAATATTATGAAACACTAGCCATCCCAAAATAAAGTTTTGTACTATAGTAACACTTGTTTATTTTATAATAATATACACCAAAATGAAATTCACAACATCAAGTCATCATTTGTTGCTGCAGATATCTCTCGTTTTGAGTTCACTTATTGTATATCCTTTTTTAAAATTTGGGTACGAGGAGTTATACTAATCTTGATCTTAACAAACACTTTTGTGCTATAGGAACATATTAAACATAAACTTTAAATCTATATTGATGCACTCCAAACAACAAAAAGTACAATATCCACTCAGAATGATAATTAAAAAAATCTAGCATGACTTCGATCAATTAATATTATTGACTTGATTGGCCCACGTAACATATACATATTATTTATTCAAACTGATCAGAGGTGTATGTGTAACAGATTTTCCACAATTTGAGTCAAATCTCCTTTTCAATATCTCATTACTTAAACTATGATACTAAGCATGGTGCAAAGTTTCAAAGTACTGATGACAAAATTGTCACAGAGAAAAAAACATATCACAGAAACCCTACATCACATGAAATTTCTCCTTAGAAAGCAAAAAGAAAACTCATGGAAGTTTAATTACATAAAGATTATCCACTTGGGGTATGTGAAGAATCAATCAGTGTTAGATTAAGCATTTTCAGGTACATGAAGGTTATCAAACAATATATGATGTCGAGAGCATTTAAACATTATACCGAATTAGCGTTGAACACTTCAAACGATCGGACTATACTCCTAACTAAATAGATTGGAGAAGTAAGACACTAGATATGAGTAGGATTTTAATTTATCAAGAAAACATAGCGTTATGCTAAATAAAATTCCAAGTTACATCATACATGACGCACCCAAAAAATGCATCTTTTAACTTACAACAACGATAAATAAGTTTGCACTAACGACTTAAGCACGATATATTTTCAGCAATGCGAGTTCCCAACAAACGACCATAATGACAAAGAAAATCTACACATAAAAAAAAAGAGAAGCTAGAAAATATTTGTAAAGGAAAAGATGAACAGCTAAGTGAAAAGAACTCATAAACACCAGATTTTGTCGTTTAAGGCCTATGCTATCTTTTCTCAACAAGTTAGTAAACTAAGAGATCAAAATATCCTAGAGGAATTCTAAGACTATTACTACCATTTGTCGGTGAGAAATCAGGAATGCTTAGAGAACAGTCGCTATCAACCCAAAGAAAACAAGGAAATTTAAACGCTGATTAAACTTGAAGAAACTTCCTAGATAACACAAGTTTATACATAAACAAACAACACAGAACAGATTCAAGATAGACAATGACTGACCAAAACTTACAGCTACGACAAAGTGGACTAAAGCAAAACAGGACATCCGATTTAAAGGAGAAAAATGTCAAATTTTGAGATGACGATTAGGATAAATTAAAAGATTACAATGACCACAGGTTTTATGCCAAAAGAAATATCATCCAAAGCAGGAAGACAAACTCAAAAGACTAACTAAAGATGCCAAATCAAGAATGACAAGCATTTCGTCTCAAACAACAATCGTCATTTTCTTCGCGATACCTACAGCTCTCAAAGCCACTACAACAATGCGACAATACGAGAGAAGAAAAATCAAAGACTAACCATTTCTTGAGCAGTAAAACAGGACTCGAGCATTCATCGAAATCGCAACCACCAAGAAACAATCTTCGTCAACTCGAAAACTCCAATTAGCTGATGAACTTCATTGTAATATTTTTTTTTTATAACTAAAAACAAAACTTTTTGCTCAAAAGATATTTTTCAATCCTTCAAGACTTGTCCATTTTCGTTCAAGAAAGAGCTATTTATAGCAAATAAAAGAGGGCAATTTTTGAGCTCCCACATCCAATTTGACGGTAATTTTGGGATTCTTAGCAGGAATTTTTTTGAATGTTGAAATGGGATAAGATATGACCTGGATTTGGTACAAGATTGTACCATCCGTACGTCGAATTTGAATTTTCATCCACCTGGACGTTCTTTTCTTGTGGCTTCCAACTATGCCATGCATACCTCTTTACGTTACGACAGGATAAGACAACGACATTGAGGGGTTTGGAGATGGGGATCGGGTTGAGGGTCGGTGCTGGTTAGGTCAGGGTTCTCGTTGTTCGTCGGATCATCGACGGGTCGTTTTTGTAGATTTTGATGTTGTTTGTTATCATTGCTGTTTGCACGTGTATTCTTGTATTATTGATAATTGTCGGCTGTTGTTGTTGTTGAAGGCTTGAGTGGGCTGGGTCTTGGAGTTGTTATTAGATGGGTTGAAATTGTTATGGGCTGGGGCGGTTTGGGTTTAGGGGAATGGGCTGTTGATGCTTATTTTGGGCTGGTTGGTGGATTAGGAATTTAGACAATTTCTTGGAGTTATTTTCTGAATAATCCCAATTAGACTAAAGGTTATTCAAAAATAATTTCAATTTAGAATTTAGCCTATTCTATTTAAATTTTGATCAAATTAAAAGTTAATTGGACAATTGCATTGCAATTGTGGTCAATTTAGTTTTAATTATGATCAAATTTAATAGACTGATTAAATTCAATTGAAATTCGACAAGAATTAATTCCTCCTTTAATTTCGGGCTTCTTGATTTAATAAAAATCCAACAAATATTTTTTCAAATAAATTATTTTCAAGAAAAAATTACATTTAAGCTAAGATTTTATTTATTTGAATTTATTTTCAAGATAAATCTTGATTAAAATTTGATATTTTGTAAAAATAAATATTTACGTAACAGAATTATATTATCTTGTATAGTTGAATACGATAATATATAATTTTCTTTTAAAATGAAAAAATTATCCAGAAAAATACTTTGAAAAATAATTTTCGGATAAAATAAATGTTGTAATTTTATTTAAAATTGAAGAAACTCAAAATTAAACTTAGTTATAGAGGGCAAAAATTAGATTTCAACACTATCAACAAGAAAATTGCAGTGAAGAGATTTCAAGATACATGTGATTTTAATAGCTTCATGAATGGGGCAAGTGACCGAATCATCATTTCGGAAGATAAATTTTATTTTTTAAGTTATGCTACATTTGTATAATTTTTTTAAAAAAGAAAGAAAAGTCAAGAAAATAACTAACAATATATCTTCGACAGATAGGAAGGGCATTCTGTTTTTTCTTTTTTGATAATTGTATTGTCTAGGTCAATTTATGCGCACCTTGACGAATTTCACTGAATACATGCCACCTTCCACCGATAGCAAGTACTAGATAACTCTATCCACGAAAGCTAACACAAGAAGGGCATTCTGTTTTTTAAAGCATATTTGGAGATGTTTTGAAGCCAAGAGTCCATGGGTTATCTATTTTTCATATTTTATTCACTTGTGAGGTTGTATTTTTTTTTTTCTTTTTAACATTTAAAGTATAAGTAATGTTTAGAATGATGAGCTATCCCGAGTGGCTATGTTTTGGTTAAGGTAGATCCTCTCTCATGTCTATGCAACTTTTCTTATAAGCCAGTATAATATTGGTTCCCTCTCAGTTTTTTCGTTTGTGTTACAATTGAAATTTAGAATGACATAAGAGCAGTCCGAATATCAATTGTAATGCATTAATAAAAAATATTTTAAATGGTGAATTAAGTAATAATAAAAATCTAAAATTATTTTATACATTATTTGCTTTCGAATTTTAAGTTGAACTTATTAGAGGATTTTTTTTATTTAAAATAAATAGCACAACAACATATTTAATGTATTTTCACAAAGTAGGGTTTTGAAAGGATAAAATATACTAGTCCATATCACTAAATCAAATAAAGTAGGGAGGTCGTTTCAAAATAACTATCACCATAAGAAAAAAATTTAGATTCTTTTAAGGCTTTAATATAATTTTTTTTTTATTTTTGGAGAATACCAACAAAATACAAAAGTTCTTTTAATCCTTTTTGAAGAACAAGGTCTTTTTCGAATATTCTTTATATGGCTAATTTAGAAATTGGATTTTGACGAACAATACCATCTTAAAATTTGATCATATTCGCTTTAACTCAAATACTTTTTATAGTCCGATTGTTTTTGTTTTCGTTATATTTACCGGACATTGTTTTATCCTTGATTAGAGTTCTCAGGTTCGAGTCCTTGATATAGAAAAAATCACGTTGAGAGCCCCATCCTCAGAATAGGCCGTGAAGTACGTGATTAAGATTAGTTGGGAATTTAATGCGGACATCAATCACTATGGAAAATAAAAAAAATTAACATGTGTTATCATAAATAATTAAAAGTATTTAAGCTGTTTAAACAATTTATATAATTAATTTATATGCATTTTTGTGAAAATTTTATCTCTGTACCTACAAAATTTATGTTTTTATTCATAAATTTATTGAGTCCTTTATGACTGCGCAAAACATGGATAAATTATCAAGTATAAAATAAAGAAAGATCATAGCAAAGGTAATGTGACACTTTTCTATAACATTCATTTATATTTATCTTTCTTCTCTTTTTTTAATTTTATTTTTTTTATTTTTTTTGTTTTATATTCTATTTTATTTTAATGTTTTTTATTATAATAACAATAAATGACTTTATTATTAATACTCTTCTTATTCATGAACTAATTTATTGAGTTAAATCACAATGTCCATTGAGTAATGAAACAGTTTTTATTGTTACATCTACTCAAATTTCTTATTTATGGAGGAAAAAGAATTAATAAAAATGTATTAATTCAGTTTTTCAATTATAAGCTTTTGTTTAAAAGTCTAATTTCCACATGTGTTTTGTTTGTTCTCACTCTCTTTTTTGTTTTTTGTATGTAAAACTTATGTAGTTGTATATACGTTGCTTAATTTATTTTCAGTTGTTGTATGTTTAATAGGGAGTTGGATTATTTGTTATATGCATAAAGGAAAGAAGCAATTAAAGGAAGAATTTATGTGAGAATCATGTTTTATTTTTTTTTATAATCATGATGTTTGAATGAGCTTGCGCACATCTCGATTGAGTTCATGGTATACTTGCCACGTTAACTTCAGGTCATGTTTTATTTCTTTTCAATTATTTATGTAGAAGAAAAATAAGATTCCGTATTATGTGCAGGAAGACAATGAAATCAATGGAAAGAATATTGATCATCTCTTTGCAAATGGATCTTCCTATTTTTTTTATTTTTTTTTATTTTTACATAAGATTAGCAAATATTTTGGTTGAAAACTTTACAGTTCTGAATTTCGTAATTAATTTTTATTATTTTATGGTATGTAATCTACATGAAGAGTTTGGTACGCATGTAGTATCTATCTCAATGTTAGACACATTGCTCCTAACATAGTAATACCCTCTTCAAATTTATATACGCTTTTTCTAATTCTTGGTTCATTTTTTTTTTTTTTTTTTTCAATTAGATTTGTTCAAAAATTGTCACACTGTAATTTAAGCTCGTTTGAAACTTAATATGTTGAAATAGAAATAAAATCTAACTTCAACATAAGATATGATCATTTTCGTAACATTTAGTGAAAAATTAAAATCACTTAATTTGTATTCATTTTTGCATCCAACAATTTTCAGCCAAATATAACTCATAATATATGAGCAATTAAAAAGACCAAAAATAAGTGATAAAACAAAAATGGAAATAAACTGCAGAAGCATCTACTGTCAACATAAAAAAGAATTTATTAAATTAAATTTATAGTGGCCAAAAAGGAAAAGTTATTAAAATAATTTATAATATTTTGTTGTGTAATTGTTTGTTATTGTTACTAACTGATTGAGTTATTTCACATTAAATTGAATAAATATTGTGTAATTGTTATAAATATATTGTCATTAATAAAGGAATTTTCCCTTCATTGTAATTAAGTCCTCAAGAATCCCTCAAGAGAAATAAGAATTACTCTCTATTCTCTCTACTCTTCTTCTTTATTCTTTATTAGTTTATAACACATTATCAGCATGAGACACTACCAAACAAGGTGGGATTATAAATCTAAAAGTAATTTCAAGGTTAGTGATTCCTTATGTTATTTGTCTTTTGCTACTAATGATATAATTATTGTTGAATTTGAGAAAAAATAATTGGTTTGGAACCACTTATACTTTCAATTTATTCCTGAAGAACAATATTGTTAAAAAATATGATGATGAATTTAAGTCTCATCTCATTAAGAGGATAAAACATTGGGTTAAAAGTTTCAATGCACCACGATGATATGATGTTGGGTTCAATTCCCACTGAGTTATGCCTAAGACGCCTTTATATGGATAAGACGTTGAGTTTGAATCTCAATGCACCATATTAATAATGTTATAATAGCTAAGGCAAAAATAATATGTATTTTATAAAAAGTCATGAAGCTTGTCCATTGAATATGCTCCATTCCATGAAGTGAATGTGGTAGCAATATATGATAAGTCTGAAAGATGACAATTTGATCCATTCTTGATTCAAGTTCAGAAAGTGCTAATTGCATAGATGGATTTCAACTTGACATAAAAAACGTGAAGTATTTTAAGAGAGAATGGAAAGCCAAGAATCAACGTAATAGAACATTAACATGATATTTTAGGGTCCTTTTTAGTCATAATATGATGCACATTAAATCAAGGGCATTTATGTCTTTTCATATATTAGCTTACCCTAGAAGTATAAATAGAATATGATGAGCATATTTTAGGTTAGACTACATTTTTAGATTGAACACTCTTTGATGAGTTTGTGGGTTTATCCCTTTGTCTCTACATTGGATCTCTCTTGAATATCTTTTGGTAAGATTATTCATGTATGAGTTTAATTCTATTCTCCCTTGAATTAATCATGTAATTATTTGTTCAAATTAGAGAGTCACAAATCAATATTTGTTCATCTCTAATTTACTTCAATTGTGGGATTATTCTTTCTTTCTTACTTATCTCTTCTTAATTTCTTGATTATCTCTTGAATCTCTATATCTTGTAACTCGTTTTACATCAATTGGTATCAGAGCAAGGCTAAAGAATTGTTCCTATAGTTCTTAATCCTTGGCTTGCATCTTCTGAAAATCTCAAAAAATAATTAAAAAAAAAAAAGATCCAAAAATTGGAGAAATTTTCAAGTGGGCGTTGTTGGGTTTTGTTGAGAATAGTTCAAAGTTCTTGAATATTAAATTTGGGAGCATTTGAAGTTGATTTGGAGTTAATTTTGCCTTATTTTCTCCCATTTTCGCAGCTGAAATTTCAGCACTTTCTAAAGTGCAAAAATTTGAGTTTTTGAGCTCTCTTGTACAAATTTATCCCCATCTTGTGGATCTAAGTTGTTTTGATCATGGGTAAACTACATTAGGTTTCAATTTTGGAATCTAAGGATGAATTTGGGGTCAATTTTGGGTTAAAAAATTGTGTATTTTTTCCTTGTACGAATTTTAGTAAAATTTTGAAGTTTGAGTTGATTCCTTACTTCGAAACTATTAAGTGATGCTTAAAAATGTCCCATATTGATTGGGTATACTTAATTTAGTTGGGTCTTGATAGATTTGATGAATGTGGTGTCTTGAGTGATCTTTCTTCCCAAACTCTAAAATTTTGAGTTGTTTGATTTATGGGAAAATCATATTGTATGTCAATCTCTTTAGCTAGATTACATTGAGTATTAGTCATACTTGTGTTATCTAGTTAATTTTGTGTTCGTATTTCTCGTGTCAATTTATTTCGTGCTTTTCTCTTTTTAATTTCATTATGTGTTTATTTCATTCCTTGTCCATTAGTGTGTTTTGTCCTTTTTTGTTATTGACATAAACTTTACTCCGAACCGATACTTGAAAGCTTACTTTGAGATTATTTGAGATTGTAGAATCGTGAAGAGACTAAGGAATACTCTTGAGTGGTAAAAGGCTTGAGTGGTGAGATCATTTGAGTGTGGTCCTAAAAGCTTACGACCTTTGAGTGTATACACGAGCTGAAAAAAAATTGAGTGCCATCATTTGAGTTATACACATGAGGGAGTGACTTATGAGGTCCATTATTTTACTAACTACTTTTCTTGTCCTAATTATGTCTTATATAGGTTCAAGGAGTTACAATGGAGGTTTACATGTCAATGGAAAAAGGAGAATATCATCTTATAATTCTACTTCTAGTAAGAGTTGTTGTGAAGTTTTTCATGATTATAGTGGTGCTTGTAGAAGAAAAAAAGAGCATGAGCTTAATGAAGGTTTGACTAAATTTAAAGTCATTGTGGAGGGGTATGAGAGTGGTTGCACATTTGATTGCACCTTAGGTGTAAACAAATTGTGTTATACCAATTTCATTGATCCTTCTTTAGTTGAGTGATTGGATATACCTTGTCATACGAAAAGTTCACCATATAAATTTGGTGGAAGGTTGATTGACAAAGAGGTGAAGATCATTGTTTACCATGGAAGCTATTAAGGGGGTATTTGGTGTGATGTCTATCCTTTGTCTACTTGTTTGTTATGTTTAGGAGCTACTTGGTTCAATCGTAATAAATTTTGGTTTGATAGACAGTTGGAAAAGTTTGTTCTTATAGATTCGATGGAACGAAAGCATGTCTTAACTCCTAAGGCTATTAAGGAATCTTCAATAACAAATGAGGCAGTCTAGAAAGTGAAAGTGAAGGCTACCAACTTGAAATTTGATGTGCAAAGTGATTTCAATAATTCAAGTAGAGTCTTTGGAGCTTCTAGTGATGCTAAGTTGAAAATTGATGTGAAGAGTCATCCCAATGACTCAAAAGGTATCATTGGAGCCTATTGCACTCCTAATGAAATGAGTGAACGAGAATAGAAAAAGAGGAGTGAGGGAGTGAATAGTGACAATTTGAAAGAGGAAAAAAGAAAGGATATTTGGAATGAAGTGAGTGAGCGGCTACAAGCACAAAAGAAAAGAGAGTTGAAAAATGACAATGAATTGTCACAAGAAGAAAAGGAGAAGAGTGAAGCAAGTGAGAGAAAAGAAAATAAGATAATAGAAAAATAAGAGAATGTGAGTGAGAGATTTTCTTATTCTAATTCTAACCCTTTAAATTCCTTTTTTTCTAGTATTGCCACTTTTTTATAGGTATTCTTGAAGAAGAGCACAAAGAGACTGACTCAACATGGAAAGAAATTGAAGAATTGAAAGAAGCAAGTCAAGTTGGAACTATTTCAAGTAAGCAAGTGAACTTACTTTTAGAAAATCTAGGTAAAGTAGATTCGTTAAGTGTTCATCAAGGTAAGGAGACTAATCCTAACTCTTTAGTTACGTCAAATGAACTTGATAGTGACTTGAGTGTGAATGTTAGACCATCTTTTAGTGAGGTTGATGATTCTTTACTTTGTGTCAATAGACGAATGAATGATGACAATACACTAGTTGAATATGATTGTTGAGCTAAAATTGTTTTTGATTGTGAGCTTAAAATGTTTCAAGGTAGTGTTATGTCAAATATGAAAACACATAATGTTTCCTTGAATTTTTGTGATGAAGATGAATATACTTCTTCTTTAGCTATTCGAAACACTAAAAATGTGATTGATGATGATTGTCTCTTTGCAAGTGAATTTTATTGTAACAATTCTTTATCTTGTGAGGACATGAATGTTCTTGGTGGTAGTACTCTTGAAATGGAGCATGAGAAGTGTGATCATAGTATTTTTGAGCTTAAAGAATGTCAAAATTTTAAATTTTTTGACAATCCTCTTTTTGGTGATTTTCAATTGAATGATTCTTTTCTTGTTGACTCATATGCACTTGATGAAAGTGATGATCCAAAATTTAAAGAGTGCATGATTTGTGAAAATGATTCTTGTGACTTGTCTGAGGGTGTTAATTCTTTGGATATTAGCAAGCTAACTCCCAAATTATTTGTTGAAAGTACTTCTTGTGTTGAAAAGTCCTCCAAAATTGAAGAAAATCTTTTAAAGAATGGGAGAGGCACAAGCAATTAGAGTAGTAAATTGATAGATGCTAGCTTTTGTATCAATTTATTTACTTACTCGAATCTTGCCTTTAAGGATATAATTTGGGATGAATTTTTGAATGCTTCTAGAAGGAAATGTAAATATGATCTATTTGAAGCATTGCCAAATATCTATGGGCATAAATGTGATAATTCTTTTTTTGATGAGTTGCTAACCTTGTTAATCTATTTGTGAAACACCATCAAGAGAGGATCTACAATAAGGTAAGATACTTGAGAGCATCTTCTTGGGAAACAAAAAGATTTGAGGTATCTTTTCCTTCTAAATTCAAGAATGATTTGTTTGAATGGCTAGTGCTTATTTTTGGACTTTCTAAAGCCATGAAGGTAAATTTCTATGCCTTAGACCGTTATAGTAGCAACTTTGTTATGATTAGTGAGAATTCTTTGATGTTGCTATTTGATTCATGTTGTGAGTTACTAGGTGAGAAATACAAGAAATTTTTGAGATTGATGTTTGTGATTTATTCCGAAAATGCATACTTTTATTTAATGTTTGTGGATGATATTGCTAGTTCTCTTAATCATGTGGTTAGAAGAGTACAATTAAATTGTGAATTAAGGAACTATTTGGTTCAAGTTGTTGAAGAAACTAGTTTTAACTTGAAAGTTCTAATGTGTAAAATTATTAATTTCTTTATCCTTTTTTATGATTGTGATATGTTTTTGAGTGAAGTTCTTGATATTATGTTTGAAAAGTTGATTTTTAGGGAACTACATAATTCTTGGCTCTATCACAAAAGTGTCGTTTGGGGAGTGGTATGTAACTTACTTGAAAGATTATTTCTGGCTTGAGTACTAACTCCCCTCTATGATTTACAAGGTTTGAATTCGAGGTGGAATTCTTTTCAACAAGGGGAGAATGGTGCAAGTTCAGAAAGTGCTAATTGCATAGATGGATTTCAATTTGACATAAAAAACGTGAAGTATTTCAAGAGAGTATGGAAGCCAAGAATCAACATAATAGAACATTAACATGATGTTTTAGGGTCCTTTTTAATCATAATATGATGCATATTAAATCAAGGGCATTTATGTCTTTTCATATATTAGCTTACCCTAGAAGTATAAATAGAATATGATGAGCATATTTTAGGTTAGACTGCATTTTTAGATTGAACGCTCTTTGATGAGTTTGTGGGTTTATTCCTTTGTCTCTACATTGGATCTCTCTTGAATATCTTTTGGTAAGATTATTCATGTATGAGTTTAATTCTATTCTCCCTTGAATTAATCATGTAATTATTTGTTCAAATTAGAGAGTCACAAATCAATATTTGTTCATCTCTAATTTACTTCAATTGTAGGATTATTCTTTCATTCTTACTTATCTCTTCTTAATTTCTTGATTATCTCTTGAATCTCTATATCTTGTAACTCGTTTTACATTAATTCTTGAAGTGAATGTGGTAGCAATATATGATACACTTTGAAAGATATATATGCCTCGATGTGCTCTTGATGTAGCAATATCATGATAAATGTTATAAGCTATCAGAATCTGATAGATTTTAGACATGATTATATTTCATTCCTGGGGAATGAGAAGTTTATCAATGCAAACGAGCACTTGATTGTGATAGTATCACAACTCACCTCCGAAAGAGGCTGAATAATTCAGAAGAGTTACTTTGAAATCTACTTCTATAGTAGCAAATTTGAAATTTACTAAAGTAAAAATAAATGTCATGGTAAACTTGGAGTTTGCTAGAATAAAAGTTCATAAATTAACATGAACGATTGTGACATCCCAAAAATGTGCATACTGAGTATTGAACATATATTAAAGAATTAAAAAATTCTTCATTACTTTTAGTGTTGCTTGTTCTCATGATAAGTTGGTTGGACCAACTAATTTTGAGATTGGATCCCTTAAAATCTGAAAAGTATCAAAGGTGAATAAGGGTCCGTTCACCTATCATGTGATATGTTGATAAAATGCATCGATATAAGATGATCACATGTACATTTATTGTCAACCTGCAGTTTGACATTCATAAAATTTCTTGCTCAATATAAATTGAGTTAAGAATATAATTTTCAGATCGTGTAATCAAGATAATTCATCTTGATGAGGATGGCTTGACATTGAATGCATTCGATAAATAGCTAAATCATTGTTAATGAGAACAAAAACTTCATGTGCTGGTTTGAAATATTATACACAAAATTACTTGTATACATCAAATTAATAAATTATGATTAATTCTCCCTCAAAGTTGGTTGTGAGTCAGGAACCACACGTTGCTCATCTAATAGTTTTGATGTGCGGTATACGGTTAATGAATATATCATAATACACAAAGATGGATTCCTCAAAGAAGATTGAGGGTGTATGCTAGCTTTCCTAACATACGGGGGAGATTATAAGCAACTATAAAATATGTTAGGAATTATCATTAGATCCTCATTCAAAAGATAATTCAAGTCAAATGCCGAATGCATCTTATATTTAAGCTGCAAGTGCTCCTATTTTGTGTCCATAAAGGACAAAGTTTATGCATGCGTGAAACATGGTATACCAATCGGTTCCAAATGAAATAATCCTTGAAAATGATAAGGAGCAAATAATCATAATAAGAAGGCAATGTGCTCTTAAAGAGCCTACGATATAACACCTCATGAAATCTTATAAAGGTTCAGGTACCTGAAAATAATAAAGTGATGAGAACTCAAAATGTTATGTCACACTATGAATCGATACAAAATGATATATCATCGATGATATCTTTGATACACTATTGATGCAATATTATGAAAGATTATGATGATCTGAATTCTACGTTTATTTAAGCATGCTGACATAGAAATATTTATCAAGTGATATGAAAGGATGCATCTTGATAAGCATAACACTTATTTGATCGCAATCTAGATGCTTGAAAATGTCACACATATTGAATATTATCACTTGACAAAAATCTGTATGAAAATTCCTAAAAGATTTAAAATGTCTGAAGCATATAAAGTTTCTGGGAAACTTGTTTATTATCCTCATAAGGGATAAATTGATGATTTGAATATTATTGAAATTCTTGGAGAGTTTTCAAAAGCAATAGATTATTTGCTGAACTGAGAAATATACTAAATTGAATTGGTTATGAAGTATCATATCTTAGTGCAATTGGTGCACTCATGTATCTTGCAAATACTACAAGGACTGATATAGCATTTTCAATCAATTTGTTAGCAAGGTATATTTCTGTTCCTACTAGGAGACATCAAAATGAGATAAAAAACATGAGTTTATTTTATTCTAAAGATTGCAGACCCAATCTTGTTAATTATGCTGATGCTAGGTATTTATTTAACCCACATAAAGCTCGATCTCAAACATGCTATATGTTCATATGTGGGAATACTGTCATATCTTGGAGATTTATAAAGTAGTCTATCATAGCCACTTCATCGAACCATGCTGAGATAATAGTTATTCATGAAAAAAGTCGAGAATGTGTGTGGTTAATGCTCATGATACATCTCATTCGAGAAAAATGTGGTTTAAAGTATGACAAAGTACCCACAATTTTATATCAAGATAATGCAGCATGCATAGCAAAACTTAAATGAGGAATCATAAAAGAAGATAGAACAAAGCACACATCGTCAAAACTTTTCTATACACATGAGCTCAAAAAAATGGTGATATTAACGTGCAACATATTCGTTTATGTGACAATGTGGTTGATTTATTCACCAAGTCTTCTCTAGTAGCAACTTTCAAGAAGATGATGCACTAAATCGGGATGCAAAGGTTCAAGGATGTTCTTATTAGGGGGAGTTAATGCGCACTATACTCTTTTTCCTTTACGAGATTTTGTCCCACTGGTTTTTCTTGTAAGATTTTAATGAGACAGCCTATATGCGTATTGTTAGAGATGTGTACTCTTTTTTCTTCATTAGATTTTTTTCACTGATTTTTTTCTAAGTAAGGTTTTAATGAGGCACATTATCTATCAATTAGACATTCAAGAGGGAGTGTTATAAATATATTACCATATATAATGAATGTCTACTTTACCATATATAGTGAATGTCTATTTATGGGAAAGTTAGAAACCCCAAGGTTAGTCTTCCTCTATAAATAAAAGAATTTTTCCTTCATTGTAATTAACTCCTCAAGAATCCCTCAAGAGAAATAAGAATTACTCTTTATTCTCTCTACTCTTCTACTTTATTCTTTATTAGTTTATAACAATAATACTATGTTTATGGTTTATATGTTAGAGTATGTTTTTATGCTCTATTTCTCAAAATTCTTCTTTTATAATTTATGTTGATATTCAAAAATATTATTTTTGGTTACTTATCTTTTATATTATTAGAAAATTAAAGACGAAAGAAAAAAATTGTCATTTCTTAAAAGAAAATGAGTGATTGTGTAGATACATTAAAGCCAAAGAATAAAGTTAAAAAGGTTTAAAGGTGGAAATTATGAATAAGACAAATTATAATTTTTTTTATAAAATTAGATACTTATATATATACATAAATGTGCAAAGAAATAATTGTATTGTCATATTTTTTTTGTTTCTTTTCTTTCTTTCAAGAAAAATAAAAAAATGTTTAACTTATACATACATAAACTACACAAATAAGAAATTTGTATGCTTATGTGTGAAAATTATATCTTTTATTAACATAAATCACAATTTTTTTTTAAAATTTAATAAAATTAGTTTATGGTCGCACGAAGCACGGATAGATTCACTAGTTAGAAAATATTTTTTTAGCTCATGTGCATAAAAATTGAAAATAAGCGCTTATAATTAAGCAAATAAGTGTTTGAATAGAAGTGCTGAAACTGAAAAAAATGATTGATGTATTTGATCAAGTGTTGTCAAACACTTTTTTATTTTCAAAATGACTTTAATATCTTTAAAGTTGTTACTACCATAAATAAATTGAATTATATATATAATTTTAATTCTAGTAATTCAAAAATAAAGGATAAAGATGAAGAGGAAGCTGGTGGAAAGAGACAGAGAGAAGCAGCAAAGAGAAAAAAGAAAGAAAATTAATATATTTAAGAGTTATAGATTAAGGATATTATTGAAATTGGAAAAAAATATAAAAGATAAAATAGTAAATGTCTTGGTCAAATTTAAAAAAATTTTAATCTAAAAAGTAAAAAGTTGGGGTACCCATCTTCTCACTTTTTGCCTTTTTAATCAATTTCTAGTTTTTTTTTTAATTGCTTTTTAATTTTACTAAACACCTAAAAAAATAAAAAATAAAAAAATTAAAAGCTAATTTTAATCCTATCCAAACGGGCTCCATATTGATTGATGCAAAACTACAAATAAAGCAAAAGGTCCACCTTGGCTAAATATACAATATTTCAAAAGTTCTACTCCTTTGTTTAATGGAAAAAGATATTAAAATCATTTTAAAACTATATTCAAAAAATTGAAAATACATCTAAATTATTATTGCAGCCTAATACACATTTATAATACTTACAAGTGAATTTAGTTTCTCCCCACGACATAAAATCGATTGCCCAATGTAACGTGACTTGCACGCGCCTGTTATGTCATTACTGACTTCCAGGTGTATTTTTCTCACTTTTTTTTCCATTAATTTTACCCCTCTCTCTTTCTCCAAATGAAAAGTCCTATTTTACTCCTAAAAAAGAACTAATCAATGATACCATTTTTTCTTCTCCATTGTTGAAACAAAATCAACATTCAACTTTTTCATATTTTGCATATGGAAGAAGGTTGTAATTCTACAAGTTTACAACTTCTTCCATTTCTTTAATATTCATAGTTAATTTGTCACATAAATACCATCAATTCCACTATCACATCATAATTGATTTCATCATTATCGTCAAATCAATCACCAAAAATTTACAACACTCGATTTCACCATCTTCAATCATACCTTTCTTTATCAAAAATCATAATGTTGCACCATCAATTTACCACCGTTCACCTAACCCACCACCAAAAATTAAAATAACACTACCATTAATCTAATGTTTTAATCAATTATTGTCGATTAGAATAATATTGCAAAATTTGATTATCAATATTTTGTTATAAAGATCTCTAATTTCAGTTGCTAGTCTCATGAGTTTGGAATCAAAGTCGGTAAAATTATATATGGTAAAACAAAAAAAGGATTTTAGATTCTGCATTTGGGAGCAATATGACAAAATAACAGTGCTTGACTTAATGAATTTGAAATTGAAAGCAATTATTTTTGAATGTTTCACCAAAAACTTTCTTCTCTGATCGACAAACTTCAATTTTTGGGACACCGTCATCAGATCTTAGCTAGCCAAGTTCCAATCCTCAAGTTTGTTTATTGTCTCTTTACAATCATCTAGACTTATTTTGAATCCCTCTCTTCCTTCCCTCTTAAAAAAAAGAAGAAGAAGTTGTGGTAGTATATTTCATTGAAAAATCTTGAAGAAGAAGAGGAGAAGGGTGATATAAATACATTTTATTTTATGTTTATTTTTTTCACGTCAGCTTTAAGGGTGATGTTAAATATATTTTTAAGTAGTATAAGAACCCGTTTGGATAGGATTAAAAAAATAGTTTTTTAGCTTAAGTGATTGAAAGCTTAAAATAAGTACTTATAAATTATGCAGATAAGTGTTTGAATAGAACTGCCAAAACTGAAAAAAAGTTGTTGATGTGATTGATAAACAAGTGATGTTAAACACTTTTTTATCGTCAAAATGACTTAAATGTCCTTGAAGTTGTTAACATCATAAATAGAGTAAATTATTTATAATTTTTAATTCTAAAAATAATTTATTTGAACAAACCTATGATGTAATGATTGATTCGATAAAAATAAAGAAAAAAGATGAAGAGAAAATTAGAGGGAAGAGATGAAATAAAGTGGTAAAGAGAAAAATATTTTTTTATTATATATTTAAAGACTACAAGTTTAGGATATTGCTGAAATAAGAGAAAAATATAAGGGATAAAAAGATAAATATTTTGGTCAAGCCTAAAAGAATTTTAATCTAAAAAACAAAATGTTGGGGTACTCAGCTTCTCACTTTTTGATTTTTTTAATCAATTTTTTTAGCCTTTTTAAAGTATTTTTTAATTTTATCAAACATGTTAAAAAGATAAAAAAGAGATTAAAAGCTGGTTTGACTAGATTTTAATCCTACCCAAACAGGCTCTAAGTGTGTAATTAACTCACTTCAATAATTTAGGTGTGCCTTCAATTTTTTGGATATAATTAAAGGTAATTTATGTCTTTTTCCTTATTTAATTCTATATAATACATTCATGTTAGTGGATTCTGAAGAAAATGATATATTTTAAAATTTAGTAATAATATTATTTAAAATCACATAGTTTAAAATTTAGTAATAATATTATTTAAACTTTTGATTTTATTAGTAATTCAATAGTTTATAGTCATAGAAATATATGGGACAAGTTCTAAAGAATAATAAATTTTAGTTTTTATTTTTAAAAAATCACGTTTAATCAAACACCACTATACAAATTTGGGTTGGAGGGAGTATTAAAGTGTGTTATCATTTCCATTTCTTTCTAATTTCAATAAGATGGATGTTCTTCGGTAAAATATGGGTATTCTTAGTCAGATTCAATCTCTAACTAGCTCCTCCGCACTTCATTTTCACCGGTTGCAACTATTTCTAAAGCTTCTCTAGAATAAGATGCTTTTCCACATTTCTTCAAAAGTCTTCCTTTCCTTTTGTTTTTGGTCTATCTTGGTGGCGTGTAATAAATCAATTTTTGAAAGTAAACATTTCATGCTTTTAATAAACTTTATTATCCACTTCGGAGGTGAATATTGGTTCCTCTTGGGAAGTACAAGACCTATGAAACCCTTCATTATCATGTACCTCAAGTGGAACCCTATTTCTTTTGGTAATTTAATGCTTAACACTTATAGCTCCTTCAATAACTTAATGAGATTGTGTTCAAGGAGGAGTGCCTAGAAATAGCAATGTCGACTAGATCCTTGGGTTCGCAAGTTCGTATTACAACCTAGAACTTCCTGAAGCTGAAGCTCAAGCATTCTTGCTAGGACTTAATGTGGCACAACTTCACAACATGAACCCCTTAGTAATTAATATTGACTGCAACTAAATTGTTCACTACTTAGCCTTACATTTGAATGACATTTCTAACCTTTTGGCTAGCTTTGTAGGTGTCCACTCCAAGCAATGAGTGATCTTTGGATGAGTCATGTTTAAAAGGAGTAAGATAGATTAGAATATGCTCTAGATACTACTACTTTTATGCATTTTGGTACTAGTTTGACAAAGTTGGTTTTGGGAATCTCCTGCATCTTTAATGGATATTTTGAATGATGACAAGAATGGAGATTTACAAGTTCAAAGAGTGAAAGGACAACATGCTCACTCCACTATGTCTAATTATAGTTCTAGTACTAGTAACCAAGATGTACATAATGTAACTGCTTCTACTAGTTTGGCTAATATAGGTACTTCTGCTATCCAGAGATGACTCAATAAAATTAGTGGTTTAAAACTAATTTTTTATAAAAAAACCTTAAATATACACATACATACAAACATAATAATTTAAAGTTGTCTTTTTTTGTTCTTGCATATTAATTATTTTTGGTGTAGTATTTTTTAAAGACACATAACATTTAACTTCACATATTAGTACGATTATTAATAAAAGTAAGGATTAATTCTAGTGAATAAAATGTTACATATTTATTTGCAATACACTAACTTGGATGTTGTTGTTAAAACTTTATTTATTAAGATGAAGTTTGAGTTATTTGATTCAAAATTTTAAAATATTTCTAGTAAAAAATAGATAGTTTTTTATTTCTTTATTATTTCTTTTTTTTTTAGACGTATTTCACAATCTTTAATACTATTTCAAGTGAAGGTGAAAATCATACAATTTATTATTAAAATTTATGAGGTCGCAAAATTTTGGGGGCTAAAGCAAACACTTTACTAGCCTTACCTTTAAGCCCCCTGCTACTAGTTTGGTTTTAAGTGTTGCTCCTGCTACTAGGTCCGTAGTATCGATGCCATATATATATATATGACGACATTTAGTCATTTTTGTGACATGTATTTGAAGTTGTTTGGATCAACCCAAAGGCACTGATATTATTGCTTTGCGTCAAGCCCATACGCTTTTCACTAAAAGGTCTCACTCACACCATTAAGACATCATACACCTCATATATAAGTTCTCAGTCTTTTTAGCTATCAATTTGGAGTTTTGTTCGCACATCAAACAATATCCCCCTTGAATTAAGTCCCAATGGCCCTTCATTACGGTCTATGGGTCACCTAGATTGTGTACCACCCACATCATCTGAAAATTTTTTATGGAAACAAAGCCCACAATTACTTTCTTCTTGTGTGCATCTCCAAGCTCGTAAAACTAAGCAAATCAAGCTCCCTACCCTATTACTCTGCCTCGTCTCTATACTCATCCTGTCAAACTTGAACTGTGATACCAATTGTTGGGCTCAACAGCTCAAAGACACTCTTACATGGTGTGATATTATTTTTTTTGGGTCAAGTACGCATAATTTTTCCTAAAAGACCTCACACTATTGATCCTACACGTTATATGTAGCTTCCTAGTCTTTTCAGCTATCACTGTAGGATTATTTTTGCACACCTAATAGAAATGTAACCACAATTTTATGTATCAAAATTTCATCACTACATCAAATAACTTTTTTTAAATATATTGATCATAAAGGGCACGTAGACAGTGAATTAGTCGAAAGCAAAAGTCACCAAAAATTAATGGAAAGCTCTTGAAACCAATTCACTTGCGTAAGAGAGAGGAGAGTGAAATTTCGTGTGCTTGAGAGAAATCTAGAGATCTACGAAGGAACCCCAAAAGTGAATGCCGTAGGTCCCTACTGATATGCTGGGTGTAAAAGCACGAAGAGTGAACAAGATTTGATAACTTTGTATCCAATGTTGCAAACGATGAGCGATTGCAAATTTAACAACAAAAACTACAAAATAATCAAGCGTACATGAATGTCTCTTCAGTATCGTCAGTTCTAATTTTTTTTAGAGAACTAAATATAATTATCCTATCTATTGTTAAATGTAGCGTAACATGTAACAATTTGGATTAATTTTTTTTTTCGAATGAAGTGTTGAAAATTTTAGGCTAGGCTAGTCTTAGATGAATTTCAGGTGTGGTGTAGTCTATGAAAATATGGTGATTGATGGTATAATAATTCATGAATTTAAGATCATAACATATTAGCTACAAGGTTAAAGAGTTCATAGAAACTTTTGAAATGAAATTTTGGTTAGTACAACTCCGGATATAGTGTTTGATATAAATGGGCTAGTTTGTAAGGTTTAAATCTGAGAGTGTATTGTGAAAATAAAAAAATTAAAAACTTGTCCAAAGTTTCTGCCTTGCCTACCGCGCTGTAACGGGTGACAGGCCACTATAGCAACCGATTATAGTGAGAATTTTTACGCTATAGCAAAGTCAACTTGGTCAAATCTGTGATAGTGGGAGGAACCTGCTATAGTGATGTCGCTATAGCGGAAATCTGGCCACTATTGTGGGCTGGAAATAGTTAATAATAGTTTTTTGAATTAAATATTATTTTTCATCCAAGAACATTCATAGGTCGTACAAGTACGAAAAAGGGAGATTTTCTTCTCTTTCTTCTTGAATTCTACATAGAATTAAAATATTTAACTAATGTAATTCATTTTGATCATTTGTTCCTTTGAATCAACATAGATTGATTAGGGTGAGAATGGTGGGTTCAACCATAGATTAGAGAAAATGATATGATATGCTTAAGGCTGGATTAGAATTGCTTGTTAATAGTTTAAAAGTGTTAAATCAAGCCTTCTGAACTAGAATTTGACCTCTTAATCATAATGTACGGAGGAATTGGGTGGAAAAAGGAGTAGAAAAATCCAGAATGGTGAAATTGTTCATGAACTTGGCCTTAGAGTTATGAAATTAGGATATAATAGAATTGATATAACAATGGTTGAATTATGTTCCATTTATTATTTTCAGATCGAGATCAAGCTGAAGCTACGAAAAAGGGGAAGACTCAAGTCATTTAAAGCATTGCAAGGCTTAGATTGAGGTAGATTATTTGGTTGTATGTGTTGTAAAATATTGATGAATCACAGAAATTCTCTATCTTGAGACATGCTTATGACACCATCCTTAAAAATATTTGACTGATTAAGGTGTATCTCTCAGGATTTAACAAGCTATTCTAGCAATAAAGTAGGAGTTAGTGCTGACGAAGATTTAATTTTCAATGGAAAATTCAACAATGCAAATGTTAAGAGAAAGAGTTTGAATTTTTGTTTTCTTCTTCTTCTCCCCTTTTCCATAAAGGACCTAAAACTATGTATAGCAAAAGCGAACAAACGGTCGCATAATCTTTTGTACTCCCTCCGTTCCAAATTATTCATTCCAAATTTCTTAATTTGATTCCCCATTTTCCTTGTCTTTTTTTATTAATCAAGAAGAGACACAATTTTTTCATTTTTTACCCTTTGCATTAATTACTTTTTCTTCAAATTAAAGTATAAACATCATTAAATAGGGGTACTATGGTAAACTAGGCATGTTATTAATTATTTTTTTAATCAATATGGCCTTTCAATTTGGGATGAGTAATTTGAGACGGAGGGAGTACTTCACATTATTGAATGGTAATCAATACCATTAACAACATTAATCACCTTTGACCAATAATAATGTAAATCAGTTACCAATGGACAAAATAAGTTAAGAAATATTTCCATCATGGCTATTAAGTATATGTTTAACTCAATTTAAATGTTGCCATTTAGAATTAATAAAAACGCAATTAAAATCTTAGATAAAGATTAATTAGAGAAGTTCTAAAATATAATTCTTATTCTTTTTGACATGCTAATAATTATTTATAACAACTCCTCAAATATCTCAAAAAGAATAAACGAATAAAATGAAATAAGAAGTTTTGATGGATTTTAAAAAAAAGAGAATAATGCGTTGAATCTAGTGTCTCGTCAATTATGAACCAGACTGTTACGATCTGAGACTACCCCTTGCCGTAACACTAGAGTCACAAGTGAACCCAAACTAACCCATGACCTGAAAAAAAACCTAGAAATAACAAAAATAACTAATAAAAATACTTATGTAGAAGTTGAACTGAATAATGAAATATGTATTCCAAAGAAACCAATCAACAATAAACTAATCTCAAATCAGAAGCTAAATATCTAATTATAAGTCTGAAAAGCTTCTACTGAGACTAGTTTCTAGGACAAGCTGCCAACTAACTCTAACTATCTAAAAACTAAAAATGGAAATGACAAAATAAAATGAAATGCTGACACTGGCCCTTACATGATGAGGACTCACTAAACTGTTGCTGTTGAAATGGTAAGAGATCATACTAGGAACGATCCAAATGCTGAGCATCAGGACCTATATCATGAGATAACATATTGCAAAAAAAGTATGCATCAGTTTTTTGAATGTACTGAGTGTGTGAAATAAGAAATAACTGATATAAGCTGAACATGATACACGTAACATGATAGAGTAATGCAATACCAAGTAATGAACATGTGTTATATAATGAACTGAATAACCTATTACAAGGTCATGCAAGAATTGAATATGAACTATAAACTGTGACCTATATTGTGGGAGCTACTAATCTTAGCTAATCGAGGTCCAATTTGTAATCTAGCTAAAAGGGTGTTCAGTACCTTGTCAGGGGTACGAACACTGATTGATGTGGATCCACTAAACTGATGTCCAAAAGGACTACGGTGTCAAGCATGGCCTGATGATTGGCCCTTTAGAACCGACGTTAGCACTGTAATCTGAAACATAGGAACTTCTACTAAAGGTTTCAGCCTAAGTGGCAGATGAAACTTCATCTCTGCTTCTGTTCGGTGCTAAGTACTACTCCCAACTGGAGGACACTGGTAACCGAAACATGTTTAATGTTAATAATAATTTGAAGATTGAAAATAAATACAGTATCTAAAAGCATTCAAAAATTGTAAACCGGGAATATAGTACCCAAAAGTATACGCATGAAATCCTATGTCATCGGGTGTTCATATCCACCATCTCAAAAAATGTAATTATTATGCCAATTTTGTAAACTGAACGAATTCAAGTAAATTAATGACTCACGTCCAACACTTATAGATTTCACATTATGTCTAGGGTTGTGATCATGGTTATGCAATAATACGAAATTCATGATAAAACAGGGATTATAACTCTATGACACCAAAAGACTGAGATATCAATGAATTTGTCAATATCCATAAATCCTAAATTGTGCAAAAGGAACTGAACTGGAGAGTTAGGTTAACTTTTGGACTTAATGGGTGAAAGGGGACCTATTGATAAAATCCTACATACTTGGAGATGAAACCCCTGAAGAATTCCTTAGAATTTGTAGTCTGAAGATGATGAACCCTAGCTCTACCTTAGGGAAAGAAATCGCCTCTTTTCTCTCTTGAAACTAAGTGTCAATTTTTTTTCTAAGTAATGAGGGTTTAGGATAATATTAACTCCCATAAACATCCTTAAAATATCCAATTCAACATAGTTTTGCTGTTAAAAGGGTGGAAAAACGCTGATATGCCCCTTTAAAATTCGTAACTAGAAATTGCTGGAAGGAACGTATGGGAACTTCCCATGATCGTGGGGACAATACATGATCGTGGGTTGTACTTATAGTTTGGAGTTAGATGAGAGCTCTCTTAACATGATCAAATAAGCCTTAGTACAATCATGGAATCTACCATGGTCATACTTTGATTCATAGGCTTAAAGGTCTAATCAGGGGCATCTGTGGGACTACGATCATGCCTAGTATTGTGGTTCCTTCTTGTGGTACGAAGGTACACATTATTGACTTTGAGATTTTGGGATTGTCTCAATCAAATGAGATCATTCGATGATCATAAAATGTAACCACAATTTTGGTATCTCACTACATAGCAATATTTTACAAAAAAGGCCATAACGTTTTGCTCCGATGTTGGATTAAGAAAAAACTAGATGCTTTGAAAGGACAATTAAATTTTTGATCATTTGGTGGGTCTGGATCTTAAATATGCATCAGAATCTAGAAGTTATTCTCTTTTGAAGCTAAAATTTCTTGAGGAATCGATCGGTAAGAAAGGTTTTGGCTTGGTTAAGGGCTACGAGGTTCTTGTGACCTTGGTACACCAACACATTCCTTCTCATACTGTTAAAACTTGATGTTTAATTCTATATGTACTTGAATCATGGTTTTAGCCTTGACTTGGATTTTTTGAGTTGTTACATAAACCTAGACAGAACAAGATTAAACTCACAAAATTAATAAAGTTTACAACTTATATGAACCAAGAATTCTTTTGTAAGCTCAGAGTCTTATTCTATCACATTATATTTGCATAATTTTTGTGGTTATCATGATTTTGTGTTAAGAGTCCATGCGTGTGTCTTGATATTCATGAGTTCTCTAGAAATCTATTGGAATTTCATATAAGTGGTGTTATTTCACACTCATATAGATCCACCCATAAAGTGTATTATGCAGAGCAATAAATCACCTATAAAGGATATAGTGATGGATTAAGAGCTTATAACTCAATACCACTTCTTTATAGATTTGTACTATATGCACAACATAATAGATCATAGAAGGAATAAATTTTATAGTGCATAAGATCAAACAATAGCTTGTTATTATCCATATGAACCTATTTCATGGGATCTCCGGTCACATATGTTGGGCTACATTATGTTTGATACAACTTGACGAAAATCTCATCCTTATTGAAAATTCACCTATAAATATTTCTTCCCGAATATTTAGTCAGAAAATTGGCAAAATTCACTCCCGATCTTCAAAAATTTATTGATATAATTTCATCTCTTAACAACTGTTTGCTTTATATCTCAAACACATATATCTGCTTTGCCATTAAAAAATTTATTTTTTACTACAACTAATGCTGCTTGGAAACCATAGTTCATTGATATTATTTCAACATAAATACTTGCTAAGAATTATATTAGTCTCATTATTGTTGGAAAAGACAGGCAAGGGCACAATCAAAATTCCCGACAGGGTAGTAGCAGAAGAATATCCAAGTCTAAACTTTCACTTTCAATTTGAACTAAGAGAAGACAAGCAAACCCAAGAAAATAATGATGATAGGCAGCAAATATATAGCCGCACAAATACGACAAGATAAGAATAAAGGCAATCACACGAGATACCAAATTTACGTGGAAAATTCTTCAATGTGAAGAGTGAAAAACCACGAGCCAAAACCTCCACTATAATTACCAAAAGTTACAATATTTTTATCAAAAATGGCCACCAAATAAGTCCCAAACAACAAGCAACAATACATAAACCACAACACCAAACACTAGAGAAATAAAGAAGCAAAAACACCAAAATGCAGCTATTGTTTGGGAATTAATAACAGGAGCTACAGGTCACCAAATACACCACCATTAGTCCCTACTCAAATATTGAGATAAAAAGAACAAGATGTCCAAAAATCATCTCAATCGGACAAGAAACGAAGTGGGAATTGTAATTTGAAGTTGCCAGCTATGGCTTAAATTTGGAGTGCGAAAATCTGCACTATTTTTCTCTTTTGGTTGCTAAAAACTCTTTTTGTGATGATGAATAAGACCTAAAAAATATCTATATATGCCACATAGTAATGGGCCTATGGGAAAAAGTAGTTTGGTCCAAATTGGGCTTTATTTATCCACATAGAAAGGGAAAAAACCCATGACCCAACAATTCTCCCCCTCCCGACTACGCGAAGGATACCGCCATCCCGGCGATCATGAAACAAATCTTCAAACTTCCCTCTTGGCAAAGATTTAGTCATCATGTCGGAACCATTATCATCCGTATGAACCTTCTCAAGTTCAAGCAACTTATAATCCAACACATCTCGAATCCAGTGGTATCTCACATCAATGTGTTTAGGCCGACCATGAAATGTATAATTCTTGTCAAGATGTATAGCACTTTGACTGTCACAATAAAGCACATAACTCTCTTGAGTAACCCCAAGTTTCTCCAAGAATCTCTTCATCCAAAGCAATTCTTTACAAGATTCAACGACATCAATAAGCTCAGCTTCTGTAGTAGAAAGAGCAACACATTTTTTCAACATGGATTACCACGACACAACTCCCCCTGCAAAAGTAACCAAATACCCAAAAGTAGACTTATAAGTATCAACATCACCAGCCATATCTGAATTAGTATAACAACAAAGAATGTGCTTCCCTGTCCAAAACACAAACTTAGACTATAAGTGCCACAAACATATCTCATAATCCACTTCACAACATTCCAATATTCTCTTCCCAGATTAGAAAGAAAATGGCTAATAACAACAACAACATGAGAAATATCCAGTTTTGTATAAACCATTGCATACATCAAGCTACCAACAGCTGAAGCATAAGGAACTTTCTTCATATCTTCCTTCTCATCATCACTGGAAGGATACTGTTTCATGCTCAATTTGAAGTGCATAGCTAAAGGTGTACTGAAAACCTTAGCATTATCCATGTTGAACCTTCAAATTACTTTATGAATGTACTTCTCTTGTGATAACCACAACTTCTTGGAATTTCTATCATGGATAATCTGCATGCCAAAAATCTGTCTTGCTGCTCCTAAGTCTTTCATAGAATAAGACTTACTTAACTCTTGCTTCAACTTTTGAATCCTGCAAGCATTACGACCAATAATAAGCATGCCATTAACATAAAGTAACACAATAATAAAGTCACCATCAGAGAATTTTTGCACAAAAAAACAATGGTCTAAGTAGTCTTCTTGAAACCTTGCCGACTCATAAAGGAACCAAACTTCCTGTACCACTGCCTAGGAGCTTGTTTTAAACCATACAAGCTCTTATTCAATATGCAAACATAATTATTTTTTCCCTTTACTTCAAAACCTTTGGGCTACTCCATATAAATTTCTTTATCTAAGCCACCATGGAGAAAAGAAGTTTTAACATCCATTTGCTCAACCTCTAAATCTAGACTTACAGCTAAGCCTAGAATAACACGAATAAATGACATCTTCACAACTGGAGAGAATATCTCATCCAAATCAACTCCCTTTTTTTGGTTAAATCCCTTCACAACCAATCTAGACTTGTACCATAGAATTGGGTTACCATCTTCATGCTTCACCCGAAAAACCCACCTATTTTCAAAGCTTTTCTGTCTTTAGGTAGCTTAATCAAATCAAAGGTATGATTATCATGCAAAGATTTAATCTCATCTTTCATAGCATCAAACCACTCTTATTTCTCTTTACTTTTCATGGCCTCATTAAGACTTTCAGGTTCTCCCCTACCTGTCAAGAGTACATACTCACTGGGAGAATAACAAAATGAAGGTATTCTCTCTCTAGTAGATCATCTGAGAGACTCTATGGAGCATCAACAATTGGTTGCTGATCAACCATATCAACTTGCACTGGAGCATCAACAACATCTTGCTGGTCATTCTGAACATGATCATCATCTTCATTATCAACTTGATTTTTATCATCATGAAGATTTTTTTCAGGAGCAGTAGTTAAAGAAACTGGATAAACATCAAATAGACTCTCACTACTCTAAGAATCAACCTTCCCAGCTTTATCAAAATCTTTAATTGTTTTGTCTTCAAAGAACATAACATCACGGCTTCTAACAAGTTTTTTCTCAACTGGATCATAAAAATGATAGCTAAATTCATCTTGATAAAAACCAAGGAAGATACACTGTCTAGTTTTAACATCCAATTGACTTTCATTCTTAGGAACATGCACAAAGTCTTTACACCCAAAGAATCTAAGATGATCATAAGAAACATTCTTACCAGATCAAACTCTGTTAGGGACATCACCATCCAAAGCAACAGTAGAAGATAAATTGATAACATAAGCAACAGTATTAAGTGCTTCTGCCCAAAAGGAATCTGACAACTTAGTATCTGAAATCATACATCTAACCCTCTCAACTAGAGTTTTTTTATCCTCTCTGCTAAACCATTCAATTGAGGAGTTTGTAGAGGATTTTTTTGATGCCGAATACCCTGCTCTTTGCAATATCTATCAAAAAGACCAATATACTTACCACCATTATCTAAGCGAATGCATTTTAATTTCTTCCCTATCTGTCTCTCAACCAAGGCCTAAAAATCTTTAAACAAACCAAGTACTTAATCCTTGGACTTTAAAGTAAATACCCAGAGTTTTTGAGAATGATCATCAATAAAAGTCATAAAGTAAAGTGCACCACTATGAAAGCTTACTTTAAAAGGATCATACAAATCAGAATGCACCAACTCCAGCAAATCAAGTTTTCTTAAAGGCAAATGACTCTAAAAAGAAACTTTTTTCTGTTTACCGGCTAAGCAATGAGCACACTTCTTCAACTTTGCTTGTTTCACTCCAGAAAGTAAATTTTTCTTAGCCAAACTATCAATCCCCTTCTGACCTATATGACTCAACCTTCTACGCCACAACTCTGATGAAGTATCATTCTCTACCAAATTTATCTAGCCTCTATAAGTAGAGCCCTGAAATACGTACAAGTTAGACAACTTGTCACCTCGAGCTACAATCATCGAACCTCTAGTAAGCTTTCACTGGCTAGCACCAAGGGTGTTAGCATAACCCTCATCATCAAGGTTTCCTATAGAAATCAAATTCTAGTGAACATTTGAAGCATGCTTGACATTATTGAGAACTAGTTTGGAACCATTATTACTTTCCAAATAAATAGTGCCAATGCTAAGTACTTTAACTTCATCATTGTTTCCCATTTTCAACATCCCAAAATTACCTGAAGTATAAGAAGAAAATAATTTCTTTTTTGGCGTAACATGAGAAGTAGCACTAGAATCCACAAACCAGCTACACTCATCAAGAACAAGATTAATGGAATTCTCACCACAAGCAGCAAGAAGATCATCATTAGCAACAACAACAACACAATTTTCATTATCGCCTTTGTTCTTTTGCCGTCTCATATCTCTCTTATGCTTGTAACAATATTTCATGATATGCCCCTTTTTGTTGCAATAGTCACATGTAACATTCTTCAATTTGTACCTCGACTTGCTTCTACTTTTATCTCTATCATTCGAACCTCTAGACTTATTTCTCCCCCTTTCTTCAATAACCAAAATATCAGAGTGTGAAGATAAAGAAGATAAGGCCTGAGATCTTCTTCTCATCTCTTTACTCAAGACACCACTCTTAACATATTCCTTAGTCATAATACCATCGAGAATAGAATTAGTCAAAGAAACTCAAAGAGTTTCCCAAGAGTCACGCAGAGTATTAATAAGCCAAAGTCCCTGAATTTCTTCATCAAACTTTACACCCATTCTGGACATATGGTCAAGGACACCTTGAAAATCATTTATATGATCAAAAATAGGACTGCCCTTTTTATACCTGATTTCATTAATTGCTTAAGCAGGAATAATTGTTATTGCCAACCTTCACAATATGGTTTCTAACATTATCTTCAAACCATTATGTAATATAGCCACAAACCTATAAGTGCTCAAATTCTCAATCCTCATCCATCATTGATTGAGGTTTAGTAGACGTGAACACAGGTAAATGCATTTTCTTGACAAAGAGAAAACCTTTCATCTTGCCTTTCCAATATGATAGTTACTACCATTCAAATACACCATCTTTCTCAAATTTGCCTTCATAATTCAAATCGATAATCAATAATAACCTATGATCTGATACCACTTTATTGGTAAAGGTGGGCAAGGGTATAATCAAAATGCCTGACAGGGTAGTAGCGAAAGAATACCCAAGTCTGAACTTTCCCTTTCAATTTGAACCAAGAGGAGACAAGAAAATACACGTAAATAATAATAATAGGCATCAAATATATAACCACACTAATACGACAAGATAAGAATAAATGCAATCACATGAGACACCAAATTTACGTGGAAAACCCTTCAATGTGAAGAGTGAAAAACCACGGGCTAAAACCTCCACTACAATCACCAAGATTTACAATATTATTCTCCAAAATAGTCACCAAAAAAGTGCCAAACAACAAGCAACAATACATAAACCACAACACCAAACACTAGAGAAATAAAGAAGCGAAAGCACCAAAATACAACTACTTTTCGGGAATGAAGAACAGGAGCTACAGGCCACCAAATCCACCCCATCAGTTTTTAATCAAAGAGTGAGATGAGAGGAATAAACTGTTCAAAAATCAGTTCAATCGGACAAGAAACGAATCGGAAATCGCAATTTGAAGTTACTAGCTGTGGCTGAAATTTGGGGGGCGAAAATCTGCACTATTTTTTCTCTCTTTTGGCTGCTAAAACCTCTTTCTGTAATGATGAATAAGACCTAAAAAAGATCTATATATGCCCATAGTCATGGGCCTATGGAAAAAAGTGGGTTGGTCCAAATTGAGCTTTATTTATCCACATAGGAAGGGAAAAGACCCATGACCCAATAATTATCAGTCAACTCCAAACCACAGACTTAGATAATGGTCTATTTAGCTAATTTCATATATAACACCCTACCAAAAGTAAACACGTGATCACATATGAATTTCTTGATCCACTTAGCATAATTGTACTCTCTAGTACAACCAAAAATTAATTCATCATAACACTTCATCAACAAAATGAGTATATAAATAATTTTCACCAATATATTTCTAATCTTCTAATCTTCTCCTTTACTATAACGTTGTTCACAAAATCAATCACATCACTACCAATAGATAAATTTTATTTGCAATACTTTTATTAGCATAAACATACAACCAACATTATTATATTGTTCATTTGCTTCTTAAAATCAAGTAGCACAACTCTGCAAGATACTCCCATACTTTTAAATATTTCATGTCAAGCAAAATAACTTTTGTAAAATATTGTACCTCGATAATTTCAATATTATAAAATAAGATAATATTACTTTCATAACTAATAATAAATTCAAAGTACCAATTTTTTTATAAAACATTTCTTAAAGCGTGTACCTTAAACACTAAGTAAATTTATGCCACCAAGTAATTCATATTAAAACTTTAAAAATTAATAAATGTCATAAAACAATAAAGAACAAGAAGAAGAGTAGAGAGAATAGAAAGAGTGATTCTTATTTCTTCTCTTGAGGGATGATTTACAATTAAGGAAGCCCTTCTATTTATAGGGGGAATTTTGCCTCTAGTTTCACACTAAAAGACAAATATATCAAATCCTGATAGACATCAAATAGATCTTGATAGACATTCACCATAATTGATATATATCATAACACTCTCCCTTGAATGTCTAACAATACGTATATAGGCTGCCTCATTAAAAATCTTACAAGGAAAACCCAGTGGGAGTAAATCTCATAAGGGAAAAAGAGTACAACGCGTATTAGCTCCTCCTAATAAGAACTTCCTTGAACCTTTGCATTCCGATCTTGTGTACCATCTTCTTAAAATTTGTAGTTGGAAGAGACTTGGTGAATAAATCAGCCACATTGTCACTTGAACGAATCTGTTTTATGTTAATATCACCATTCTTTTGGAGTTCATGTGTATAGAAGAGTTTTGGCAAAATATTCTTCGTTCTATCTCCTTTTATGGATCCACCTTTCAGTTGTGCTATGCATGCTGCATTATCTTCATATAAAATCTGGGTACTTTATCATATTTCAAGCCACATTTTTCTCGAATAAGATGTATTATGAACCTTAACCACACACACTCTCGACTTGCTTCATGAATAGCTATAATCTCAGCGTGATTCGGTGAAGTGGCTATGATAGACTGATTTATTGATCTCCAAGATATGGTAGTACCCCCATATATAAATACATAGCCTATTTGAGATCGAGCTTTATGTGGGTCAGATAATTACCCAGCATCAGCATAACCAACAAGATCAGAACTGCAATCTTTAGAATAAAATAAGCCCATATTGGTAGTCTCTTTTACATACCGTAATATGTGTTTGATCCCATTCCAATGTCTTCTAGTAGGAGCAGAACTATACCTTGATAACAAATTTAATGAAAAGGTAATATTAGGCCCTGTAGTATTTGCAAGATACATTAGTGCACCATTTGCACTAAGATATGGTATTTCAGGACCAAGGAGTTCCTCATTCTTTTGTTGAGGTTGTAATAGATCCTTATTCACATCAAGTGATCGAACAACCATCAAAGTACTTAATGGATATGCACCATACATATAGAATTGTTTCAATACCTTTTCTATGTATGTAGATTGATGGACAAAGATACCATTTGTCAAATGCTCAATTTGCAAACCAAGGCATAACTTTGTCTTTCCAAGATCTTTCATCTCAAATTCTTTCTTTAGGTAATAAATTGATTTTTGAAGTTCTATTGGCATTCTAATAAGGTTTATGTCATCAACATAGATAACAAGTATAACAGACTCCGACGTTGTTTTCTTTATTAAAACACATGGGCAAATTTCATCATTTGTATAACCTTCTTTAGATAAATATTCACTAAGACGGTTATACCACATGTGTCCAGATTGCTTCAAACCATACAATGATCTTTGCAATCTAATGGAATACATTTCCTAAGGCTTTAAACTATATGACTTTGGCATTTTAAATCCTTCAGAAATTTTTATGTATATCTCATTATCAAGTGATCCATATAGATAGGTTTTTACCACATCTATGTAATGCATTTCAAGTCTCTCATGGACAGTGAAACTAATAAGATAATGCAATATTATTGCACCCATAACTGGCGAATATGTCTTATCATAATCGACACCAGGCCGTTGTGAAAATCTTTTTGCAATAAGGCGTGCTTTATACCTTTGTATTTCATTTTTCTTATTTCTTTTTTGCACAAAAATCCATTTATAGCCAACAGGCTTAACACCATTAGGTGTTTGAGTTATAGGTCCGAAAAATTCACTTTTGGCAGATGAATTCAATTCAGATTGAATTGCTTCTTGCTATTTTGGCCAGTCATTTCTTTGTCAACATTCTGTGACAGACCGAGGTTCAAGATCCTCGCTATCTTGCATGATTTTTCTTGCAATATTGTATGCAAAGACATGATCCACTACTATTTCGGATTGATTCAAATTAGTTTCAACATCACTTGAATTTATGGATAGTTCCTCATTTTCTTGAGTATCAGGCTTATTGGTTCCTTCAATATCAACATTACTAAAATCTTTAGCTTCCATATAAGGATCTTTCATGGTGTCATCTTGACCATTTATTTTTCTTTTTTCTAGGATTGTGATCCTTAGAACCTAATGGTCTGCCACGCTTCAAGCGTGCTTTAGATTCATTATCTATGACACTAGTGGATGGTCCTTTACAGACATCAATTCGAATTGGGACATTCTCTGCAGGAATATATGATTTAGTGATTTTTTTTAAATCTATAAATGCGTTTGGTATTTGATTTACAATTCTCTGTAGAAGAATAATCTTTTGTACTTCTTGCTCACAAATAGAAGCACGTGGATCAAGATGAGATAGTGATGGATTTTTCCACAATTTTTTTTTGATGTCACTATCTTCTCCTCCTAATTTTGGAAAAGCTATCACATCAAATCGACAATCTACAAATCGAGCAGTGAATATGTCTCCCATTAATGGTTCAAGATAGAGAATAATGGAGGGTGATTCAAACCAAACATAAATTCCTAATCTTCTTTGGGGGCCCATCTTGGTGCGGTTTGGTGGTACTATAGAAACACATACACCGCACCCAAAAATTCTCAAATGAGATATATGTGGCTCTTGACCCAAAACCAATTACAACGGAGAAAATTTATGATAATTTGTCAGTCTAAGACGAACAAGTATTGCAACATGCAAAATTGCATGACCCCAAACAAAAGTGGGCAACTTAGATTTCATAAGCAATGGTATTTCTATCAACTGCAGACGTTTAATTAATAACTCAGCAGGGCCATTTTGAGTGTGAACATAGGGTACAGTATGTTCCACTCTTACCCTAATCAATCAGAAATAGTCATTAAATGCTTGGGATGAAAATTCTGAAGCATTATCAAGGCGAATATACTTAATTTGATTATCAGGAAATTATACCCATAATCGTATTATTTGTGCCAATAATTTTGCAAATGCTAAGTTGCGAGATGACAAAAGGCGCACATGAGACCATCTAGAAGAAGCATCTATTAGGACCATAAAGTATCTAAATGACCAACTAGATGGGTGAATGGGTCCACAAATATCCCCATGTATGCATTCCAAGAATGCGGGGGACTTAATCCCAACTTTTGTGGGCGATGGCCTCACAATTAGCTTGCCTTGATAACAAGCATTGCATGAAAATTCACCATTCGAAAGAATCTTCAAGTTCTTTAATGGATGCCCATTTGAATTTTCTATGATTCGTCTCATCATTATTGATCTTGGATATCCCAGACGATCATGTCAAAGTATGAAAGTATTGGAATCAATAAACTTCTGGTTTACTATAGAATGTGCCTTAGTTACACAAATCTTTATCCAATACAGGCCAGAAGATAAACTAGGAAACTTTTCAATAACACATGTCTGCCTAGAGACATTCTTGGTGATACCAAGATATTCAAGACTCATCTCACCAATTGTCTTGATATGATAACCATTTTCACGGATATCTTTAAAACTCATCAAGTTTCTTCGAGACTTAGGAGAAAACATGACAATATTTATGATGAGTTTAGTTCCTCTAGGCAAGATTATAATGGCTTTTCCGAAGCCTTCAATCAAATTAGCACTACCACAAATTGTAGTAACATTAGTCTTGCCCATGTTTAGATGAGATAAATATTTCTCGTCTTTGAATATCGTATGTGTAGTGCCAGAATCAATCAAACAAATATCTTCACAATTGGACAGCTTACATTGAAAATTATCAATATCTTTAAATAAAATGACATACATCAAATAAAATATATATTAAATCTTTTGTACAAAGTGAAAACTTATACTATAAGAAATTGTAAGTCTCACCGTACTAAGCAATTAAATAAAATGTCCAGAAACTATTGAAACAATATAATATTTGATAAGGAATCTAATACATAATATATTACTTATAATTAATAGTACAAAACAGTATCATGCAATACACTCAATAATAATATAATATTGTTATATTATATTTTGTCCAGTATGTTAATATACAAATATAATATTATTATATTATATTTTCTGAACACATATGGATAAGTAATGACTATATGTGAATATTATATTAAAAATATTAACATGGAAAACTAATATTAATATTAACATGAAAAACTAAAACTATTAACATGCAAAATATTAATATGCAATAATGAACACATCAGAAGTTCGTGCAAGTTGCACGTATCATCGTCATCTTTTTCCTTTTTTTTTATTTAATAATGATGAAATTGAAATTCCATTCACTTCAATAATAAATTGAAATAATATAATTGAACTAATCAATATGAATTAAAAACCAATACTCATGCAAAAAACTACTTTTACATGATTTTTATTCTCTAACTCTTATCAATAATAAAAAATTTAAAATCATTTGTTCTTTCATAATTATGGAACCATCACCAATCAAGTGATCAATCTTTCCTTTGGGGTGCTCAAAAAAATTTGTTACATCCAAGCATGTGATGTCAATATTATTTCAGAGAGAAAGTTAGCCTCAGGATTTCTCTCTTTCTTCTTCAGCAATGCTTGATAAAGGTCTATTAAGTGCTTGAGAGCACGATAGTCACATAAATAGTGTCCTTTTCTGCCACATTAGAAATAAGTAATTGTTTCACTTTTCTCATTTTTTTCTTTTTGTTAGATGAATGATTAACACCCGTAATAGGGTTTCTTTCTTGGTCATCACGACCATGACCATGACCACAATCATGACCATGACCACGACCACATCAACAACCACGTCTCCGTCCATGATCAAGGTTGTGACCTTTTCCACACCTAGCATGGTGAGCGTGTATATCATTCACCTCAGGGAATGGTACAGATCCAGTTGGTCGGTTCTAGTGATTTTTCATCAACAAATCATTATTTTGTTTAGCCATGAGAAGATGAGAACTCAGTTCAGTATACTTCTTGAAACTTTTTTCTCGATATTGCTATTCTAATAGAACATTCGAGGCATGAAAAGGGGAGAATGTCTTTTCCATTATATCGTCATCATTAACCGTCTCTCCACATAATTTCAATTGAAAAGAAATTCTAAACATGGCAGAATTATATTCATGAATAGACTTATAGTCTTAAAATCTTAGATGCATCCACTCATATCGTGATTTTGGGAGGATGTCCATCTTTAAGTGGTCAAATCTTTTTTTAAGGCTATTCTATGATACGACTGGATCCTTAGTAGTAAGGTACTCAATTTTTAGAACTTTGTCAAGATGATGACATAAGAAAATCATAGCCTTAGCACGATTTTGACTAGATTCTATATTTTCAGTATTTATGGCATCTCCAAGACCCATAGTATCTAGGTGAATTTCAGCATCCAACACCTATGAAATATAGTTTTTGCCTGAACTTTGAAGGGCAACGAACTCACACTTCATAAGATTGTTAGCCATAAAAAAAGAATAAAAATAATAATACCTCAACCTTAGCCTTCAAATTTGAGACTGTAGAGTCTCGTGCTGATAACGTGTTATAAAATAATAAAGAAGAAGAAGAAGAGTAGAGAGAATAGAGAGAGTGATTCTTATTTCTTCTCTTAAGGGATAATTTACAATAAAGGAAGCCCTTTTATTTATAGGGGCAATGTAACACCCCACAAAATTCTCTCCTAGTCTGAGCCTTGGAATGTGTTCTGTGAAGCAAAAATTCAGTCTCAAAAGTTTAAGAGGTGTTTTCCCATGTGTGAAATACTTTAAACCATGTAGAATTTCCATAATATCGATATTTTGTCATGTAGAGCATTGAATAAGCTTTCTGTCAATACCAAATTCACCCAATTCGATACTCGGTCAAAGCGTTAGAGCTATTTTAGTGAGACAGTGTGCCACCTGGTACTTTAGAGCATCGTGGAGCCAGCCAAAATGATAATCATCAAAATCCAGTGAGCCTTCACGATTATGGTGCGTTGCGCCAAGGCTTGATTTCAGAATCGTCAATTTTTAGTGCACCAACGCAATTCCACCACGTCACGGTGCTTTTCCAGTTCGCAACCAAGGTGGCAACAAGATTTCCAGCGCATCGCGCCATTATACATTTTCCCAATTGTCTAATTTCCTGCGAGCTGGCGCGATTATGGCGTGTCGCGCCAACAAGTAAAATTAGGATTTTTTAGTTTAATTTCAAGGGCTTTTTGGTCTTTTCCCACTCTTCTTCAGCTCCTATATATACCCGATAAAAGGCTCTCAGCCTTATTTCCCATCTTCAACATCAAAACTAGGATTTCACAAAATCAAAACCCTTATTTCTTCTTTAAGAAAAATCAATAGAATCAAGAGAAATCAAGAGAAATCAAGAATCTCTCCAAGAAATTTCAAGAAAAGAGTTTTCATAAGGTATGTAGATGTTGATTCTTAGGTCCCTTTTATCCAAGAAGTTCAAGTACCCTTTTATAAATCTCAAAGATTATATGTTTATGATTTGTTTATGATTCATGTGAAATGAAATTGATGTTCCAACTATTATTTATTTGTGATTCATGTTTGTTTACAAGGCTTTCAAGCTTTGACCCTAGTATGTGGAATTCATATGATGGTTATGATAAACCCTCTTTAAGTTGCTTTCTATATGATGTGTTCTTGCTAATTAAGTATAGAAATGGTTGAATAAGCAAAGCATGCTCCCCATATATTTGATAAAATGCTTATGTGAAGAATTAAGGCCATTATAGCATGTTGATTAGGAAACCCCAATTGTGTGCAAGTTCATGCATGCCAAGTATTTGTTGAAATGTCTTAATGAATGAATTATGGTATGATAGCATGAAATCCCCAATTAGGTGCAACCCATGTATGCCTGGTGTTCGATGAATGCCTTAGTGAATGAATTGTGCCATGATAGCATGGAATCCCCAATTAGGTGTAGACCAATGCATGCCTAGTGTTTGTTAAAAGGCCTAAGTGAACATGTTGAGTCATGATAGTAGGAATTTTCCCAATTACGTGCTCTTTGATACATTCTAACCCTTTAATACATGCCAAGTGCTTGACGAGTAAATTATGACATGATAGTATGAAGTTTCCCCAATCATGTCCTATCCAATACATACCAAGACTGATATACGTGCGAAGTACTTAATGCAAGATCTTGTTGAATAGAGTATGACCTAATTACATATTTCCCCTACGCTATTATATGTCTATGATTCCTAACAGGTTGAAGAGATGCCTTAGTAATTATGATAATGAATATATGGTTGTGATTCCTAAATTCTTGAAGTGATGCCTTAGTGATTGTGATAGTGAATATATGGTTGTGATTCCTAAATACTTGAAGTGATGCCTTAGTGATTGTGATGTGAATATATGGTTATGATTCCTAAATACTTGAAGAGATACTTTGGTGATTGTGATGATGAATGAATGATTGTGCTTATGACTAGTCAAGGATGGTTATGTCTTACTTTTGTGTTATTGAGTCCTGGGGGTATTTATACCCGAAATTTAGCTATTGTCTAGAGCTTGTGTTAGTTTTCATGATAATCCCAGTCGGGCATGATTCTCAAAACTTAGTGAATTATATAACTCTCTATCCTCATACAAATATAGAACTTAAGAAATCTCAGTAATATCAGTAATCTTCCTAATCCCCGTATCACTAGTAATCTACCCTCAGTGCTGTACTCAACTCAGATCTAGTTGTATTCAAATGTTTAGTTCCGACCTCGTTAGTGACCGAGTAATCTATTCAAATTTTGTATCGTTAGTCATATACCGTGATTCAGTAGTATTCCGTCAGATATGGAACCATATGAATTTAGCTTAACTTAGTTAGATCATTTGAGAAATGTGAATAGTATCAAATTTAGTTTAGTTTATGTTCAGTTTAGAGTCTTTCAGTTGGCAGTAGGATCTAGCACCGAGTGAGAAAAGGGATGGCGGCTCCCTATTAGAGAGAGGCCGAGTCGTTAGGATCAATCCTTGAACTCCAGAATAGCATAGCCAGCGCAGGATGTAGGAGTCTCTATCAGTAGAGGCTATCACCATTAGAGAGGTTTGACTATTATATCGACTTAGGCTGACTTCCTGTGAGGGTCACCTATTAGAAAGGCTTGACCAGAGAGGTCTTTACACGTGGCACAACATTGACACCTTTCCAGTTGGGGTTACATGTTGGACCCCACCTATGGGTGGTTGGGGCATGTCGGTTAAGCAAGTACTTCCTAAAGTTGTAGTTTCAGTATCAATCTTTAGAAATTAGGACTGTGAGGTACAATTGTCTATCTCAGTGAGAAACTCAGATAGTTCCATTGATTCATTACCATCCGTCAGATAGGCTTAGTCTCATAACAGTTGATTGTTATCATATCCAGAGACTCCCGCTAGATAAGCTTGATCTCATTCTCAGATTTTGTTGAGTATTTTTGTTATCATATCCAGAGATCTCCCGATAGATAGGCTTGATCTCAGTCTTAGATTCAGTTTAGTATTCTTGTTATCAGATCCGGAGATCTCTCGATAGATAGGCTTGATCTCAGTTTTAGATTCAGTTGAGTATTCTTGTTATCATATCTAGAGATCTCCCAATAGATAGGCTTGATCTTAATCTCAAATTCAATTGAGTATTCTTGTTATCATATCCAGAGATCTCCCGATAGATAGGCTTGATCTCAGTCTCAAATTCTGTTGAGTATTCTTGTTGTTAGATTTGGACATGATAATTTTCTTATCATTGATAATAGATTTCAGAATCATCCGTTAGAGAGGTTGATCTCTGATTCCGTCAGTCGAGAGCTGTAAGCTTAGAATTTAGTCATTGATATGAGTATATCCAGTTAATCAGTTATCAATATCAGATGCTTCAGTGATTTAGTATCTCAGTGTGAGTAGTGAGTTCAGATAACAGTAAAGTGGTATCCGAGTTTTAGTATCTAGAGTTGTGATGATTGTGATTATGGTTTGTGCATTTATGTATGTGTTCCCGTTTGGTACTCTCATGATTATTTGGTTAAGTAATTATTCATTTATGAGCCCTTGCATTTATACTTACCTCGTCTTCATACTTGGTACATTCCCGTACTGACACATTTGCGCTGTGGTGTTTTATTTGACACCATAGGTTCAGAGGCACGAGATCCAGAGTACCCTTAGAAGTTCATTCCCAGTTAGCAGTAGTAGACGTAGCAGTACGTCCTCTTTATTCGGTAATGATCCTTGTTTTATTATTTCCTCAGACTTTGTTTATTTTCAGTAGATGAAGTTTGTTGGGGACATGTCCCTTTAACTCCACAGTTCAGACAGTTAGAGGCTTTTTGGACAGATGTATCAGTATTCAATTTTCAATTTTCAAGTATTTTTAGATGTTTTGAACCTTATGGATAGTTTCCACATTTATTAACTATATTATCCAGTGTTCAGGTACAGATATCAGTAGATGGTTGGCTTGTGGTCCTTCAGTATCATGAGCACCGTGTGACATTCTGGTTCCAAAAAATCGGGTTGTTACAAACTTTGTATCAAACCCTAAGGTTCAAGAGTGTCCTAGGGAGTCTAAAAAGCCACATCTAGTAGAGTCTTGTGTATAGGTGTGTTGCGTACCATATTTATATGCAAAAGGCTACAAGATATTTTAGGAGTAGTTTCCCTTCTTTCAGTTTTCTTGTTGTGCAAGTGAGCATGAGCTCGAGTTGATCCTCAGTCTAATCCACTTCTTTCTTCCATATATAGAGTATGCCTCCTCGCAGAGATTATGTCCGTGGGGTTGATGACCAGCCCCCTCAGCCAGTAGATCCTGAGAATGAGAGTGTGTAACATGCCAAGTTTTGGGAAGCTTTTCATGCACTAGCCCAAGGTGTGACTAATGTTCAGGGAAACCACCAGGCTGTAGCCCCACCTCAGCAAGATAGGGATTCAGCCGCAGCCAAGATCAGAAGTTTCATGAAAATGAACCTGCCAGAATTCTTTGGGTTAGTAGTAGGTGAGGACCCACAACTTTATCTTGGGGAGGTGGGGAAGATTACCCAGATTATGCATGTTTCTAAGGAGGAGAGTGTTGAGTTAGCATCCTATAGGTTAAAGGATATTGCTCACAATTTGGTAGTGA
Source organism: Capsicum annuum (assembly GCF_002878395.1). Classification (NCBI taxonomy): domain Eukaryota; kingdom Viridiplantae; phylum Streptophyta; class Magnoliopsida; order Solanales; family Solanaceae; genus Capsicum; species Capsicum annuum. The sequence continues at coordinate 97,087,227 of NC_061118.1, forward strand.
TTTGGAAGGAGGATAGAGTAGAGGATACAACTCCCGTGACTTAGCCAAAATTTCAAGATGCCTTCTAGATAAGTTTTTCCCGCTAGAGATTAGAGAGGATAAGGTAGAGGAGTTCATGAATCTAAGGCGAGGTTACATTACAGTGAAAGAGTATTGTCTTAAGTTCAACCAATTAGCTAAGTATGCTCCCGACTTGATAGCTAACCCTAGCGCGAGTATGAGTAAGTTTGTGACTGGTGTATCCGGGTTAGTGTTGAAAGAGTGTAGGGATGCTATGCTTCATACAGATATGGATCTTTCTAGGTTGATGATGAACGCTCAAAAAATTAAGATAGATAAGATAAAGAAAAGAGAGAGAGTGAGCTAGAGGGCTAGGATAGGCAGTCTTAGTTTCTCTCAGGCAGGGTCACAGGGTGGTAGCCATTCCCAGCAATTTTAGAGATTTCCTGTCCCAGCGTAATCCTCAGCTAGTGTACCTACACCTGTGTTTGGGGGTGTCTATTCTAGTAGAGCGCCAGGCTCCAAAGCCTAGAGTAGTACTAGTGGTGTTTGTACTTATCTGCTTTGTGGAGAGTATGGCAAGACCCACCAAGGTGTGTGTAAAGCCGGTAGTGATGTGTTCTTCGGGTATGGTGAGCGAGGCCATAGAATGTAAGAATATAGAGTGCTATCTTAGAGGGGTCGACTCCGTACACTTTAGGCTCTCCTTGATAGGGAAGGATTCCCTGAAATAGACTCGGGTATGTTATGAGTCCTTTGTCTTTGTGATATTCATTGTTTGATCCTTTGCTTCCATTTTGGGCTTATATGTTAGCATGATTTATGCATGAGTTTAAGATCTCATTCGGTCAATTATAACCCAGTTCGTAGGTGCCCCATGTACCACTCCAGTGTTTCAGCGAATTGTGTTTAGAGGGACATAGAGTCCCAAGGGGGAGATACCCCATGGTACTACGTTGTTTGAATGTCCTTAGACTTATTCAGTTGCATATTTAGACTCTCCTTATAGGGTTAACAAGTTATCATTGCATTGCCAGTCATGCGTTTGAGAGTCAGTTCAGTCAGGCATTCCTGCATTAGATATGCACGTTTAGTGGGAAGAGTTCAGCTTGTCTGTGTGTTCATTTATTATAACACCCCAATTTTTTGAGCCAGAATTCTACACGGTGCCTATGACCCCGAAGGACCACAAGATGATCCATGACTGATATCTGTACCTGTACACTGCATAATATACATGAAGAATGTAGAAAACATGAACAATAGGCCATAAGGTTCAACTGAATAAAGAATCTGCCAAAACATAACATCCGTGTTGGGTAAAGAATACCTAAAACAACTGAATCTAAATTAAAACTGAATATAAATCTGAACTAAATCTAAAAGCCTCTAAGTACTGTCTAAATAAGGAGTTAAAGGAACATGTATCCAACTAACTACATAAAACTGAAAGCTAACTGAAATAATAAATGAACCAAATCATATCATCTTCGAATGAAAAGGACTCATTGCAACTCTGTATACTAGAATGCTACTGCTACTTTGGATCTGGAGCTTGTGTCTATGGAGCTATGGTGTAACATGAAAAGAAAGTACCATAGCATAAATGCATCAGTACGTGGGGATGTACTGAGTATACGAGTGAGTAGGCTAAATACAAAAGGGTTTACATGCACGAGCAATGCTAACTGACTGACTGATATGAACGTGAGAGTGCAAACATGTATGCATAGTAACTGAGATCGTGAATGCATGATAGCTAAATCTGTTTACTAATACATGGTTTACTGATAACTAATCATGACTGATACTGTTATTTTGATAACATGGGTAACTATATCTGACAGTCCTGAATTTGATAAAACTATCTAAGTTTTGTACTGTAATTAAATTAACTGTAACTGAAAGTCCTGATGTACACAAATCTGAAGAACTATCTGAGTTCTTTTACTGAGATTAATGCTGAAACTATGGGAGGTAGTTTTTTAACCGACATGCCCCATATGTGCCATTATGGCTAAGCTGGGGTCCGTCCAATCTCTGCCCTGACTGGAAGGGTGTCAATACCGCACCACTGGTGAGGAAAATATGTGAGAAACCCTCATATAACAGGTAACTCTAGTGAGAACGATGGGAACCCTTATATAAAAGGTTAAACCACCTCATCTACCCTCATATAATAGGATGCGATGTCTCAACCTATGCTGGCTATATAGTTCTGGAACGCAAGGATGACTGCGAAGAATCACACCCTCATATAACAGGTGAGTTCCCATCCTTGGGTTCAATCGGTGCTAACTCCTACTCCCATCTGAAGAGACTGAACATGATTTAACTGACTGTACATGAACTGAACTTACTAAATTTTCATTGACTGATGGAAAACTATTGATATCTGATAACTAACTGAGATCACGAGGTTTTCCTGAGTCACATGACTGATTGATTTCTATTGAATCTTGGCTTGATTTCGAATATCGTATAACATGATATGGTTCTAGGCACATAACTGTATTTTTCGGGTACAAATACCCCCAGGACTCGATAGAAGGAAACTGACACACACATGACTGACTTGATCACAAGATTGGAGTTCACAATTCATAATATCTCAACTTGGGGAATTTCATGAAGTACATGATTTTCATACATCTTGTACATAAGTAGGATTTGCAAGCAAGCATAGCATAATCTCATAAGGCTAGTTAATGAACAATCCAACAATATTTCCGAGGCACACTATCAACATGAAAGTCATTAGAACATAGGGGCATATTTGAATCCTTCACTTAGTCACAATTTAGCTTTATTGCATGATTTCTAGTTCCTTAGGCGTTTTATCAAACACCTTGCATGCACTCTTTTAAGGCATAGATATAATTATCAATTCGACCATCTTAATCCATCCAAAATTTATGGGTTTTAACTAACCTATTCACATGCTTCATGAAAACACATCAAGATACAACCTTGAATTCAAACAACAATCATCAACATGAATATAGTCATAACACGACAAGGAAATCACAATTTATAATTTAAAACATAATTCTTGAGCTCTATGGATGAAAGGGACCCATGGATGAACACTACACATACCTTAGTGATTGAATTTTGTAAGAGCTATAATGTTTCTAAAGGTTTTTGAAGAATTCCTTAGGCTTGCTCTTGAGGAGATGATCTTGACAGGAAACCCTAATCTTGTGGTTGAGAGTGTATGAGAGAGCTTTTTGAGATGTTTAACTAAAGAGAATGGAAGATAATATGCTCCTTGAGGGTTATAAGTCATGGGAAGTGAAGAAAAAAAGACCAAAATACCCTTACTAAAATGTCCCTAAATTGCTAGGAAAAATAGCTGACGACATTCGTGACAAGTCGTCAAGCTGGTGATATGCTGTCACGAATTGTCGTCACAAAAGGGTAAAATCTTAATTTTCTTGTTATGGTTAACGACATTGGTGATAGGCCGTCACGCTTATCACAAAATGTCATCACTGGGGGTGAAAATCTTCCCAGGGATGACGACATTGGTGATAGGCCGTTATGGGCGTGACTGCTTATCACGAATGTCGTCACTCAGTTTCCCAGCCTGACATGCCAGAGTAAAATGGGTATAACTCCTTGATCCGATATTAGATTTAGGAAAAATTGATATCGTTGAAAATATAATTCAATTATCTATCTATTGGTGGGTTATGAGCTCAGATATTCATAGCATAATGTGAGATATAATCGTTTGAAGCTGACTATACCATTATCTTTCTCAAGAATTCAATCAGTAAGGAAATGTTTTGATTCGTCAATTAGCTAGGACACTTTTTAGGCCTTAATATGTATCAACCTTGATAATATCACTACCAAAACACTAAAATTTATTACTCATGAGTTTAAAGCATGATCCTAAAAATGTCTAAACTTTTGGGGTATTACAATATCTCCCATTTGGAAACATTCATCCTCGAATGAGAATCAACTGAGAGGGGATAAAAGAAAAACTGAACATGACTGAACTTGAATAACTAAAATCTGATCTCATGACTGACATGATAAATATACCGAACTCATGCATATGTGATGCATGGATAACTGATATATGAATGCATAACTGAGTAATCTGATAAACTGAGTTTCTCAAGATGAGAATGCATAGCTGATGCATGATCTTATAACTAAAATGATACATGAATTCATGGCTGAGTATGCAATGGTAATAGGTACCAAGTTTTATGATGGGAACATGAACATGAAACTGAATAAGCTTAAGGAGAATTATCTTGAGCTTGATCTAAATTGGTGGAGAAGAGGTGAGGATACTTGGTATGCATATCTGCTTCTGCTTCCTAAGTAGCTCCCTCATGAGACTGATTTTGCCAAAGAACCTTGACTAGAGGGACTTCTTAGTTCCTCAAACGACCAGTTTGATAGTCTAAGATTTCAACTGGAATCTCCTCATAAGAGAGGCTATTCTGAATGTCAATGCTCTGAATAGGGACTACAACTGCTGGGTCACCTATGCACTTCTTGAGCAAAGAACATGGAAGACTGGATAAACTGAGGCTAGATCTTAAGGTAATTTGAGATCATAAGCTACCTTGCCGAAGTGACTGATAATCCTGAAAGGATCAACTTATCGGGGACTGAGTTTCCCTTTCTTTTTGAACCTTTTCACTCCCTTCATGGGAGAGATCTTAAGATAGAAGTAATCATTGACCTCGAATTAGAGATCCTTTCTATGAACATCTGCATAAGACTTATGTTAGCTTTGAGCAGTCCAGAGTCTCTCTCTGATAAACTAAAACTTCTCTAAGGTGTCGAATACCAAGTCAGGACCTATGACTGAGGCCTCACTAACTTCGAACCAACCAATTGGAGATCTACATATCCTACCATAGAGAGCTTCGAATAGAGCCATTTGAATACTGGAATGATAGCTATTATTGTATGCAAACTCAATCAAAGAAAAGTGGTCATCCCAACTTCCCTTAAAATTAACTTCATACACCCTTAGCATATCTTCAAGAGTCTGAATGGTCCTTTTTGCTTAACCATCTGTCTGAGGATGAAATGCTGTACTGACATGGACTTGGGTACCAAGACCCTTTTGGAATGCTTTCCAGAAGTGAGAGGTGAACTGGGTACCTCTGTCTGAGATGATAGATAAAGGGACACCGCGTAATCTGACCAACTCCCTAATATAGAGTTTGGCGTAATCCTCGGCTGAATAAGAAGTACAAACTGGAAGGAAGTGTGCTGACTTGGTCATTCTATCTACAATGACCCAAACTAAATCATGCTGATGACGATTGCGAGGAAAACCCATCACGAAGTCAATGTTTACTTCTTCCCACTTCCAAGTAGGAATGGTGAACGCCTGCATGGAACCACTAGGTTTTTGATGATCTATCTTAGAGCAGTTAGCTATAAATTCTGAAACATCTCTCTTTATCCCACTCCACCAATAGATCTCTCAAAAGTCGGGTATATCTTAGTGGTCGCTGGATGAATAGAGTATCGCGTACCATGCGCTTTTATAAGAATTTGCTGCCTCAATTCATCTACACCTAGAACACATAGATGACCCTGACAATGAAGAACACCATCTCTCCCTTGGGAGAAAACCTTTACTTTTTGATTTTGAACTGACTCTTTTAGTTTGACAAGGCTAGGATCCCTGTCTTTCTTCTCTTTCACCTCGGAAACTAGAGATGACTTTGAACTACTCTGAATAATACACCACCCTCTGAAGAGTCGACTAACCGAACGCCTATTCTGGCAAACTGATGGATCTCTTGATCTATCTTCTTCTTGCTATCCTCAATGTGAGAAATACTACCCATGGAGAGTCTACTGGGAGCATCGGCCATAACGTTGGCCTTGCCCGAATGGTAAAGCACACTCATGTCATAATCCTTCAAGATCTCTAACCACCTTCTCTGATGAAGATTGAGATCTTTCTGAGAAAAGACATACTGGAGACTCTTATGATCTATGAAGACATCTACATGAACTCCATATAGATAATGCCTCCAAATCTTTAAGGAAAATACTATGGCTGCTAACTCAAGATCATGAGTAGGATAATTCTTCTCATGGGGCTTTAACTGTCTGGAGGCGTAGGCTATGACCTTACCATGCTGCATGATGATACAACATAGACCCACTCTAGATGCATCACAATACACTACGAAATTGTCTGAACCATCTGGAAGAGCTAGGACTGGAGATAAGGTGAGTCGAGTCTTCAACTCCTGAAAACTCTTCTTACAAGACTATGACCACTAAAAATTGACCTTCTTTTAAGTCAATCTGTACATAGGGGATGCAATAGAAAAAAATATCTCAACAAACCATCTATAATAACCAGCCAAACCTAAGAAACTCCTAATATTTGATGGAGATACCGGGCGAGGCCAGTTTCTTACCGCTTTGGTTTTCTGAGGATCTACCCTAATTCCATCACCGAAAACAATATGGCCAAGGAATGCCACTGATCTTAGTAAAAACTCGCACTTACTGAACTTGGCAAATAACTGATGATCTCTAAGAGTCTGAAAAATAATTCTGAGATGGTCTGAATGATCACGCTCTATGCGAGAATAGACCAGGATATCATCTATGAAGACTATGGCGAACATGTCCAAGTACTGCTTGAACATATGGTTCATCAAGTCCATAAAAGTGGCTGGAGCATTGGTAAGACCAAAGGACATGACTAGAAATTTGAAATGACCATACCGAGTACGAAAAGCTGTCTTCGGGATGTCACATTCTCTAACTCTGAGCTGATGATAGCCTGATCTGAGGTCTATCTTGGAGAAATAACTAGCACCCTAAAGTTGGTCAAACAAGTCATCTATTCTAGGAAGTGGATACTTGTTCTTGATCGTAACTTTGTTGAGCTGACGGTAATCAATAACATCCTGAGAGAACAATCTTTCTTGCACACGAATAAGACTGGTGCACCCCATGGGGATACACTGGGCCTGATGAATCCCTTATTTAAGAGATTCTTTAACTGATCTTTTAGTTTCTTGAGTTCTACTGGTTCTATTCTGTATGGTGGAATAAAAATAGGCTGAGTGTCTGGAAGCAGATCAATGCCGAAGTCTATTTCCCTTTCGGGAGAACGTCTGGAAAATCTTCAGGAAAGACATCTAAATATTCATTAACCACTAGACTGATTCCATGCTAGGTGATTTGGAACTGGAATCCTTAACATTGACGAGATGATACACACATCCCTTAGAAATTATTTTCCTTACTCGAAGGTAGGAAATAAGCTGACCCCTGAATGATAAAGTACTACCCCTCCACTCTAAGACGGGTTCATTCGGGAACTGAAACTGAACTATCCTATTTCTACAGTCGATTGTGGTACAGCAGGAATAAAGATAATCCATACCGAGAATGATATCAAAATTAGTCATCTATAATTCGACTAAATCTGCTAACGTAGATCTCTAAAATATCATAATCGAGTAGTTCCTGTATACCCGCTGAGCTATGATGGTTTTACCCACTAGGGTAGAGACTGAAAAGGGATCTTCTAAAATTTTGGGGCTGATTTTGAAATCTCCTGCTATGTATGGAGTAACAAAAGACAAGGATGCACCTGGGTCTAGTAAAGCATACACATGAACATGGAAAATTTGTAAAATACCAGTAACAACATCAGGAGAATTTTTTTGATCCTGTCGGGTCTGAAGAGAATAGAGTCTATTTGGGCGTTGCATACTAGTAGCACTGGAAGCGGCACCTTGCTGGTTCGGGTGCCCGAATTGACCTGTGGAACAATTCTGCTGACCCTGAGGACCTGGCTGAGGACAGTCTCTAACTCTGTGGCCTGGCTTGCCACAACTGAAAAAAATACCACTACCCACTCTACACACACCCTGATGGTGCTTATTGCAAGTCTGATATTGAGGATAAGTGCGGGCACTGCTAACACCGCCCTGAGATTTAGAGCCTGGTGCTCTATCTCTATTGCCGTCTCTAAATTTCAGCATTGGGGAACTAGCAGAGGAAGGGGCTGGAACTACTCACTTAGGATGAAACTGCGAACAATTTTTTACCTTAGCTTTGGTCTGAGCAAAACTGAAACTACCTGATCTTGCTCCCTTGTTCTGCCTCTCCCTAGTTCTAACCTTCTTCTCCTCTATTTGCTGAGCATGGGTCATGAGTCTGGCTAAGTTTATATCACTGTTCAGTATCACAGACCTACACTCATTTATCACGTTATCATTCACCCCTGACAAGAATTTTCTCATCTTAGCCCTGGTGTCTGCAACCACATGAGGGGCTTATCTGTCTAACTGAGTAAATCTGAGAGAATACTCCTTAACCATCATATTTCCCTATCTGAGATTGATGAACTCAAGAACTTTGGCCTCCTTTAGCTCTTGGGGAAAGAATCTGTCTAAGAAGGCCATGACAAATTCCTCCCACTCAATAGGACCTGCATCCTCTACCCTCTCAGATTTCTACTATTTGTACCAAGTATGATCCACATCTTGCAACTGGTATGCAGCTAACTCAACACTCTCAACAGAAGTAACACCCATGATGTCAATGACCTTCTGGACTTGGTCAATGAATTCCTGAGGGTTTTCATTAGACTTAGACCCAAAGAAAGGTGGAGGGTTCATTCGAGTGAAATCCCAAATCCTAGCTGCGGCTGAGTTACCAACTGGATTGCCCGGAATAACTACTGGCCATTCATTTTGGGCAGCCACGGACTGAGAAAGTATGGTGAATATGTCTCTAAACTCCGCATGAGAAATATGTTCACCCAAAGGATCTTCAGACTGAGGAGCTGGCTGGTTTCTTCTCTTTGGAGGCTATTCTGAATTCAGAGAAGAACAGATTAGACTGAGAGTTTAACTTGAGATTATGCTCACTAGCACGACTGAATACTGAAAGAAGGGAAACTATTCCTAAAACATCTCATAGCCTCCTGCATATAAATGTGGCGTGCAATACACCCATGTATAAGACTCTACTAGATGGGGCTTTAAAACTTCCTAGGACTCTATTGAACCTTAGGCTCTGATACCCAGTTTGTAACGCCCTAATTTTCTGAACCAAAATGCTACACGGTGCCTATGACCCCGAAGGACCACAAGCTAACCCATGAATGATGTCTATACCTATACACTGCATAATATACATAAAGAATATGGAAAACATGAGCAATAGGCCATAAGGTTCAACTGAATAAAGAATCTGTCAAACCATAACATCCATGTGGGGTAACGAATACCCAAAATAACTGAATCTGAATCAAAATTAAATATAAATCTGAAAGCCTCTAAGTACTTTCTGAATAGGGAGTTGAAGGAACATGTCTCCAACTAACTCCGTAAAACTGAAAGCTAATTGAAATAATAAATAAATTAAATCATATCTTCTTCGAATGAAGAGGACTCACTGCAACTCTGTATACTGGAATGCTACTGCTATTGTAGATCTGGAGCTCGTGTCTTTGGAACTATGGTGTAACATGAAAATAAAGCACCATAGCACAAATACATGAGTACGTGGGGATGTACTGAGTATACGAGTGAGGTAGGCTAAATGCAAAAGGGTTTACATGCATGAGCAATGCTAACTGACTGACTGATATAAACATGAGAGTACAAACATGCATACATAGTAACTGAGATCATGAATGCGTGATAGCTAAATTTGTACGCTAATACATGGTTTACTAATAACTAATCATGACTGATACTGTAGTTCTGATAACATGGGTGACTATATCTGACAGTTCTGAATCTGATGGAACTATCTGAGTTCCATACTATAATTAAATTGACTATATTGACAGTTCTGATATACTAAAATCTGAAGAACTATCTGAGTTTTTTTATTGACACTAATGCTTAAATTGTGGGAGGTAGTTGTTTAACCGACATGCCCTATATATGTCATTATGGCTAAGCTGGGGTCCAATCTCTGCCCTGACTAAAAGGGTGTCAATACCGCGCCACCAGTAAGGACAACGTGTGAGCGACCCTCATATAACAGGTAACTCTAGTGAGAGCGATAGGAACCCTCATATAATAGGTTAATCCACCTAATCTACCCTCATATAACAGACTGCGATATCTCAAACTATCCTGGATACATAGTTCTGGAACGCAAGGATGACTGCTAAGAATCACACCCTCATATAATAGGTGAGTTCCCATCCTTGGGTTCACTCGGTACTAACTCCTACACCCATCTGAAGAGACTGAACATGATTTAACTGACTGTACGTGAACTGAACTTACTGAATTTTTGTTGACTGATAGAAAACTACTGATATCTGATAACTGATTGAGATTATGAGGTTTTCCTGAGTCACATGATTGACTATTTCTATTGAATCATGTCTTGATTTTAGATATCGTAAAACATAAAATGGCTTTAGGCACACAACTATATTTTTTGGGTACGAATACCCCCAGGACTCGATAGAAGAAAACTGACACATATATGATTGACTTAATCACAAGATTGGAGTTCACAATTCATAATATCTTAACTAGGGGAATTTCATGAAGTACATGATTTTCATACATCTTGTACATAAGTAGGATTTGCAAGTAAGCATAGCATAATCTCGTAAATTTAGTTCATGAACAATCCAACAACATTTACGAGGCATACTATCAACATGAAAGTCATTGGAACATAGGGGCATATCATGAATCCTTCACTTAGTCACAATTTAGCTATGTTGCATGATTTCTAGTTCCTTTGGCATTTTATCAAACACCTTGCATGCACTCTTTTAAGGCATAGGTATAATTATCAATTTGACCATCTTAATCCATAAAAAATTTATGGGTTTCAACTAACCTATTCACATGCTTCATGAAAACACATCAAGATACAACCTTGAATCCAAACAATAATCATTAACATGAATATAGTCATAACACGACAAGAAAATCATAATTTATAATTTAAAACATGATTCTTGAGATCCATGGATGAAAGGGACCCATGGATGAACACTATGCATTCCTTAGTGATTGAATCTTGAAAGAGATCTAATGTTTTTAAAGGTTCTTGAAGAACTCCTTAGGCTTGCTCTTGAGGAGATGATCTTGAGAGAAAACCCTAATCTTGTGGTTGAGAGTGTATAAGAGAGCTTTTTGAGATGTTTAACTAAAGAGAATGGAATATAATACACTTCTTGAGGGTTATAAGTCGTGGGAAGTGAAGAAAAAAGATCAAAATATCCTTACTAAAATGTTCCTTAATTGCTCAGAAAAATAGCTGACGACATTCGTGACAAGTCGTCAAGCTGGTGATAAGTTGTCACGAATTATCATCACAAAAGGATAAAATCTTAATTTTCTGGTTAAGGTTGATGACATTGGTGATAGGCGATAAAGGCATGACGGCTTATCACAAAATGTTATCACTAGGGGTGAAAATCTGCCCAGGACTGACGACATTGGTGATAAGCCATTATGGGCGTTACAGCTTATCACGAATGTCGTCACTTAGTTTTCCAGCTTAACATACCGGAGTAACATGGGTATAAATTCTTGATCCGATATCGGATTTAGGAAAAATTGATATCATTGGAAATATAATTCAATTATCTATCTGTTGGTGGGTTATGATCTCAGATATTCATAGAATAATGAGAGATATGATCATTTGAAGCTGATTATACCAATATCCTTCTCAAGAATTCAATTGGTAAGGAAATGTTTTGATTCGTCTATTAGCTAGGACACTTTTGAGGCATTAATATGCATCAACCTTGATCATAACACTATCAAATAACTAAAATTTATTACTCATAAGTTTGAAGCATGATCCTAAAAATGTTTGAACTTTTTAGGTATTACAGTTATGCATTTATGAGATCAACCCAATTATGAGTCCATGCATCAGATATGTATGTGTTATGAGAATTCAGATATGAGTAGCTTCATTCGAGTATCCCATGCATCAGATATGTATGTCTAGTATGAGAACTCAGTATGTCGATTGTTCCATTTGTGTAGTCATGTCTTGAGATATTCTTGTTCCCTGAGTAAGTTCAATTGATCAGTATTCTTAGTCTATCAATTGACATTTAAGGATGGATATTTCCAATGAGTAGATAATTCAACACCCCACAAAATTGTCTCCTAGTCTGAGCCTTAGAGTGTGTTCTGTGAAGCAAAAATCCAATCCCAAAAGTTTGAGAGGTGTATTCCCAAGTGTGAAATACTTTGAACCATGTATAATTTCCCTAATATAGACTTTTTTTCATGTAGAGCATTGAATAATATTTCCGTTGATACCAAATTCGCCCAAATACAATACTCGGGCAAAAAGTTAGAGCTATTTTAGTGAGACAGTGTGCCACCTGGCATTTTAGCACGTCGCGGAGCCAGCCAAAATGTCAATCGTCAAAATCCAGTGAGCCTCCATGATTATGATGCATCGCACCAAGGCTTTATTTCAAAATTTTCAATTTCCAGTACACCAACGCGATTCCACCGCGCTGCGGTGCCTTTCTAGTTCACAAGTATGTGACTACCCGATTTCCACCGCGTCACGCCCTCATGCAGTTTCCCAATTGCACAATTTCTAGCGAGCTGGCGTAATTATGGCGCATCACACCAGCATGTAAAATCTGGATTTTTTAGTTTAATTCCAAGGGTTTTTTGTTTTTTTCCCACTCTTCTTCAGCCCCTATATATACCCGATAAAAGGCTCTCATCCTTATTTCCCACCTTCAACATTAAAACTAGGGTTTTATAAAATCAAAATACTTATTTCTTATTCAAGGAAAATCAATAGAGATCAAGAGAAATCAAGAGGAATCAAGAATCTCTCCAAGAACTTTCAAGAAAAGAGTTTTCCCAAGGTATGTAGATGTTGATTCTTGGGTCCCTTTCATCCAAGCAGCTCAAGTACCCTTTTATAAATCTCAAAGATTATATGTTTATGAGTTGTTTATGATTCATGTGAAATGAAATTAATGTTCCAGCTATTATTGAGTTGAGATTCATGTTTGTTTACAAGGCTTTCAAGCTTTGACCCTAATATGTAGAATTTATTTGATGGTTATGATAAAGACTCTTCAAGTTGATTTTTATGTGATGTGTTCATGTCAATTAAGTGTAGAAATGGTTGAATAAGCAAAGCATGCTCTCCATATGTTTGGTAAAATGCTTATGTGAAGAACTAGCGCCATTATAGCATGTTGATTAGGAAACCCCAATTATGTGCAAGTTCATGCATGCCAAGTGTTTGTTGAAATGCCTTAATGAATAAATTGTGGTATTATAGCATGAAATCCACAATTAGGTTCAATCCATGCATGACTAGTGTTTGATGAATGCCTTAGTGAATGAATTATGCCATGATAGCATGGAATCCCCAATTAGGTATAGACCCATGTATGTCTAGTGTTTGTTGAAAGGCCTTAGTGAACAAGTTGAGACATGATAGTAGGAAATTCCCTAATTATGTGCTCTTTGATACATACTAAGCCTTTAATATATGCCAAGTGCTTGACGAGTAAATTATGACATGATAGTATGAAGTTTCCCAAATCATGTGCTATCCAATACATGCCAAGACTGATATACGTGCGAAGTACTTGATGCAAGACTTTGTTGAATGGAGTATAATCTAATAACATGTTTTCCCTATGCTATTATATATCTATGATTCCTAACTGCTTGAAGTGGTGCCTTAGTGATTATGATGGTGAATATATGGGTGTGATTCCTAAATGTTTGAATAATGCCTTAGTGATTGTGATAGTGAATATATGGTTGTGATTCCTAAATGCTTGAAGTGATGCCTTAGTGATTGTGATATGAATATATGGTTATGATTCCTAAATGCTTGAAGAGATGCTTTGGTGATTGTGATAATGAATGAATGGCCATGGTTATGACTAGTCAAGAATAGTTATGTCTTACTTTTGTGTTATCAAATCCTGGGGATATTTATACCCGACAATTTAGCTGTTGTCTAAAGCCTGTGTCAATTTTCACGATAATCCCAGTTGGGCCATGATTCTCAAAACTCAGTGAATTATAGAACTCTGTATCCTCAAACAACTACAGAACTTAAGAAATCTCAGTAATCTTTGTAATCCCCATATCTCTAGTAATATAGCCTCAGTGCTGTACTCAGCTCAGATCTAGTTGTATTTAAATATTCAGTTCCAACCTCGGTAGTGATTGAGTAATCTATTCAAACTCTGTTTCGTCGGTCAGATACTGTGATTCAGTAGTATTTCGTTGGATACAGAACCATGTGAATTCATCTTAACTCAGTTAGATCATTTGAGAAACGTGAACAGTATTAGATTTAGTTTAGTTTGTGTTCTATTAAGAATTCAGTTTAGAGTCTTTCAGTTGGGAGTAGGATCTAGCACCGAGTGATGGAAGAGATGGAGGCTCCCCATCAGAGAGAGGCCAAGTCGGTAGGAGCAATCCCTTAACTCTAGAACTGCATAGCTAGCGCAAGATGCAGGAGTCCCCGTCAGTAGAGGCTTTTACCGTTAGAGAGGTTTGACTATTATATTTCCTTAGATTGACTTCCTGTGTGGGTCATTCGTTAGAGAGGCTTGACCAGAAAGGTCTTTACCCGTGGCACGGTATTTATACCCTTCCAGCTGGGGTTATAAGTTGGACCCAACCTATGGGAGGTTGGGGCATATCGGTTAAGTAACTATTTCCCATAGTTATAGTTTTAGTATCAATCTTTAAAAATCAAAACTATGAGGTACAGTTGGCTATATCAATGAGGAACTCAGACAGTTCCATTGATTTATGACCATTCGTCAGATAGGGTTGGTCTCATATATAGTTGATTATTATCATATCCAGAGATCTCCTGATAGATAGGCTTGATCTCAATCTCAGATTCAGTTGAGTATTCTTTTTATCATATAGAGAGATCTCTCGGTAGATAGGCTTGATGTCAGTTCAGATTCAGTTGAGTATTCTTGTTATCAGATCCAGAGATCTCCCGATAGATAGGCTTGATCTCAGTCTTAGATTCAGTTGAGTATTCTTGTTATCATATTCAGAGATCTCCTGATAGATAGGTTTGATCTCAGTCTCAGATTTAATTGAGTATTCTTGTTATTATATCCAGAGATCTCCCGATAGATAGGCTTGATCTCAGTCTTAGATTCTGTTGAGTATTCTTGTTGTCAGGTTCGTACATGATCATTTTCTTATCATTGATAATAGATTTCGGAATCATCCATTAGAGAGGTTGATCTCTGATTCCATCAGTCGAGAGTAGTGAGCTCAAAATTCATTCATTTATATGAGTATATCCAGTTAATCAGTTATCAGTATTAGATGATGTATTGATTCAGTATCTCAATGTGAGTAGTGAGTTCAGATGATAGTAAAACGGTATCCAAGTTTCAGTGTCTAGAGTTGTAATAATTGTGATTATGGTTTGTGCATTCATGTATGTGTTCCCGTTCGGTACTCTCATGATTATTCGATTAAGTAATTGTTCATGTATGAGCCCTTGTATTTAGCCTTACCTCATTTGCATACTCGGTACATTCCCATACTGACGCATTTGTGCTATGGTGTTTTATTTAACACCATAGGTTCAGAGGCACGAGATCAAGAGTACCCTTAGCAGTTTAGTCCCAATCAGCAGTAGTAAACGTAGCAGTGAGTCCTCTTCATTCGAGGATGATCCTTGTTTTATTCTTTCCTCAGACTTTGCTTATTTTCAGTAGACAGAGTTTGTTGCGGATATGTACCATCAACTGCACAGTTCATACAGTTAGAGGCTTTTCGGACAGATGTATCAGTATTCAGTTTTCAATTTTTGTGTGTTTTTAGATGTTTTGAACCTTATGGCCAGTTTCCACATTTATTATCTATATTATACAGTGTTCAAGTATAGATATCAGTAGAGGGTTGGCTTGTGGTCCTTTGGGATTATGAGCACCGTGTGACGTTCCGGTTCTAGAAAATCAGGTCGTTACAGGGAATTTGCCCCTAGTTTCATACTAAAAGACAAATACATCAAATATTGATAGACATCAAATAGATCTTGATAGATCTTGATAGACATTCAATATAATTGATATATATATATATCATAATAATAAAAACAAAAATCATACTAATATAACTAAATAATGGTTACAGTTATAGGTTTTTTTGTTAGCAAAGAACTCATGCTTGGTTGAAACACCCACATTAAAACAAAACTTTATTCCAACATTTCTATTAATACCACATCATCCGATTTGATTAAAATATTAAAGAACATGCAATCATTTAAAACCAATGTTTTTAGATATGAGCTTGAGAAAAACTCTTCTTTTCCAAGAACTTGAGTACCTCTTCAATCATGACAAAAATACTCTTCGCTTCCATTGACTTGGGTGTAAGCCATGGAATTATTTTATTTACAAAAATACCTATAACGCAACCACTCGGTTGATCACACTTCTTACTTGGGACATGACCAAACCAATAACATTATCTACTTTACTTAAATAAATTTTTAACATAGCAGAATTATCAACTTTCCCAACTCTTTTCTGAAAAATTTATTATTGGCTTTGGGCATGTAACCATTTTTTTCATGAAAATAAAAAAGAGTATTGTAGTATATAACATACCTTATAATGGCATAAACACAGTCAACAATGGATATTATACCATATACTTATGTGAAATTTGCTTTCCTAACACTACGCGATAATGGCAAAAGCCATAATAAGCAAACTACTCACAGCTAGGCAAATGTACATTTTTTCAAACCTTCCAATTTCAAGCATAATAAAATCAGGTATAAAAGTGGTCTGGCCCAAACTCGATAATAATAAAATCAGATAAATCAACCATCTATCATATCAGATTTAGAAAATGGAGAAAACTCTAGAACTTTCTCTCTAACCTAGCTGCCAATTTGTTTTCTCTGACCTTGTGAGCTATTCCCATGGTAATATTGATATAGATAAGGAGCTCTGAAGACAGTCATCACTATCTCATATCAGATAAGTAAAAAACCTTTTTTTCTTACTTTTTTCTTTCTCTTAGCTCAGTGGATGAGCTTTCATTAAAACTAATACCATCACCTGAGCTAGTAAGAAAGAATAAATTAGATCAAAGGTCTTTAATAATCCATATATTTGTGAAGTAGGATTGGTCTAACCTTCAAATTGAAATGCCAAACTAGATTTAATGTTACTATTGTTTGAATTTCAAGCCAACAATATCCCAAACTCTCACTGGATGTATGTGTTGATATTCAGAGGAAGGCACTTCCAACAACATGTACAACTGTTTCTATGTTTATTCTCACCTAAAGAATCTGTAAACTCTATTTTCACTGAATTACTTTCATTTTAAAGGCTAATCAAAGGCTATTGACCGCTAAACTCCTAATTCTAGAGTTGTGAAATCAATCCTATTCTAGGTATGGAGTGATTCCCTTAATATAAAATTTATTGTTTTTAGAATCTTGCATCATTGATGTTACTGAGCTAGTCATTCATTGATCTTTCTTTCTTTATTTCCAGCTGTTGATGTTGTTATTCTGACTCATGATTAGTCCTTCTAATATGAGGTGTACTTGCCTTATCCTGTCTTATAATAATCCTCCCTTTCACTAGAATCTATTCCAAATGGTTGAATTCAAAGTCACATGCAAAATCAAAAACTAAATTAGCCAAATAATCAGCTAGAGTGTTACCTTCCCAAAGGAAATATACCACTCTTGTTGATATAGTATCCATCTGTAAACTAATGAAGTTGACTACTATTGTCACACTCCATGGGATTTTCTATTCATTCTTAAGTATTTATACCATGATCCAAGAATCAATTTGCAAAATAATCTGCTTGATATAGTTATCTCTACAATACTGTAGACAACCCCTTATTGCCAAGGCTTTAGTGATCAGGCTACTGGTATCTTTGATTTTGCTCCCTTTTGCCACTACTAATTCACCAGTGTGATTTTTAATTTAAAATAAGTAGAGCTAGGGCCAGTATTTCCTTTTGAATCACCATCAGTGTTTCCTTTTAACCAACCAGTTTTACAGGGTATCTATTTAACCACATTAAAAGAAGAGGAACTTCTTAATTCTACAGAACATCAATAATATTAGCCCACTCTCTTTCTGATATGTCCATATTAAACCTAATCTTGATGAACTTAATAATAATATCATTAAATATTCCAAATTATCTTCTTTTTATGGTAAGAACCACCTTGAGGTGTTTTTCTTTATCATATAAAACAAAAAATAATCATATGGACCATTTTGAACACAGTTTTCAATTTGTAATTTCCTTCATAATTCCTATAGTTTCACACTCTAGTTTAGATTAATCCTTTGTTCTAAAATACCAACTACACCATAGTAGTAATTCCATATCTTTTCAGTCATCTCCCCATAAAGAAATAGATGTTTGATATTTTTTCTTTTTGGATTGCTACAATAACTATACCTTTCTTCAATATCTGAGTTCCAGTTATACATTATTATTGAAACTGGAGTGAATGAATTCCATATTCTCCAAGTCAAGAAAGAAAATTTAAAAGGCAATTCTTTGATCCAAATGGCCTTTAAATCTACATTCTCAATAGTTTTTTGCCACAATAAATCCAAAGCGCTTTTGGTGGTGAACTTGCCCCTATTACTTTTAGTCCACTAATGTTTATCCATTACATATTAATAACATAAAAATACTATGTTATCTTGGACCTGCTTCACTATATGATTAGGGATCTCATTCTCCATATTTTCATTATTCCAACCCTCTTCCCTAATATATTTAGCAATGTCTTTTAAGTGGTGACATGTTTGAATGACTGTTGTTTAAACAATGGACCAGTATTGGTCCTATTGTCAAATAAAATTATACAGGTTCCACTTTAGGTTCCCAGCATAAATATTGTTCAATCTTGTAACTGAGATTTAACATAGCCTTCAATACTTGAAATTCTTCTCTCCATTGTACCAAATTAGGTAGTTGTTTCTGGGCCGTTCTTATTCCACAAAAAATCAGTCCACAAGTTACTTTGAATCCTAAAACTCTGCCACAATTTAGCATTCAAGGATTGAGACACATCATTAAGAACTTTGAATCCCAAGCCCCTTTTTTGTTTGGGTAAGCAAACTTTATTCCAAGCAACCCAATGTTTGCCTCTTCCCGTCTTATTATTTTCTAAAAGAATTTTGCAAAATTCCTCTGAAGGTATTTGATAATACTTTTAAGAGTAACAACTGCAAAAAGGACATGAATCGGGATACTCTACAATACACTTTTGATGAGAACTTTCTTACCTCCATAGAATAATAACCTTTCTTTGAAGCTTGAAGCTTAATCTTAACTTTGTCCATTAATTCTGCATACTGATCTTTCTTCTTCTTTGCATGTGATAAAGGAAAACCAAGATATTTGAGAGGAAAAGATCTTTTTCTCATACTAATGATCTACTTCATATTTTTTTCTTCTCCCCTAGGTGCGTTCTGATGCATGTAGAAAAAGCTTTTGTCCTTATGCACCATCTAACTAGATTCTAACTCATATTCTTAAAAAATCTTTATGATGTTCTCCATTGAAAACCTATTAGAAGAAGAAAAAATAATTTTATCATCAATATATGCTAAATGGTTCAAATTAGAACTCCACTTAATCATTCCATAGCCTACAAAACCATCATCATTAAATAATTGATTAAGAACTGTTGTCATCACTTCTGAAGACAATATAAAAAGGGTAGGAGATAAAGGATATCCTTGTTTTTCCCTTAGTAGAGTGAAAATAACCCACTGATTTACCATTTAATAGTATTGAATTAGTAACTAGCTTGGAAATATGATCAACTAAGGCAAAGGAATAAGCATCTGTCTATTGTGAAAACTGCTTGTGATAGAAATTCATAGCCTTATCAACAATTTGATCTTCATCTTCCAGAAAAACAACCCTGTTCATTTAATATTCTGGAAATCTTCAGCCTGTTTTTCCTACCTTTAACAATACTATGATAAAACTTTGTATTCCTGTCCCCACTTTCAAACTAGTCATATCTAGCCTTCTGTTTCTAATAACTCTCCTATACATGTAAATACGTGATATATTTAGCCTTTTATTTTTGTATTACAACCCTATTCTCCTTTGTAGAGTTTTCTTTAAAGAACTTTTCTCTCTAATATGAAGTTGTTGAAAAATATCTCCATAGGCTTGCCTACTCCGCATGGTAAGGGCTTGTTTCACTTGTTTGATCTTTCTTTTAAAATCCAAAAAGGGATTTTTAGTGCTAGTATCCCAATTTCCTTAGACAACCTCTTTGAACTCAGCGTGATCAGTACAAAACTTCAAAAAATTTTAAAAGGTCTTTGAGTTTTCTATTTTATAATTTAAGAAATAAAAAAGCATGATCTGATCCATCTCTTACTAAATGTTCAATATCAGCATGTGAAAAGATGTTCTAAACCTCAAAATTAATTTAACCTCTATCAAGTTTCTCAAATATACAGTCAACTCATCTTCTTCAATTTCACTAAGTAAAATGGCTACCCTTATATTGTACCTGGTGAATATCACAAGACTTTTTGCAGTTTTGAAAATCTTTAACATCAATAGAAGAAACTGGAATTCCACCAATTATCTCAAATTCATTAAGAACAACATTGAAATCACCCCCTATTATCCATGGACTAGGATGGCTAATAGAAATAGATTAAATGTCATCTTAAAGCTCCAACCTTTGATTCCTATCATATTTTGTATAGATAATTGTCACCATTAAACACATACCACTATATATTTCACTTATTTGGCATGAAAATTGTTGTTTTGTATCACTAATAATATTAACTGTAAATCCATTATTGACAAAAAACCAATTTTTTCTTGAGTATATGCGAAATACTAGAGGCATCTGAATTCTATTTTTGTTTATATTGATTATTCATTTATGTTGAAAAGGCTCCAATAAGTCAATAAATGCAAATTTATGAAGCTTGTGTAATAACTGAACCCTCTGAAAATCCTTTTGTTCCTTCACAAATATGATATTCCAAATTATAGCCTTCAATTATGCTTCGTCTTATGAGATACTCCATTCCTCTTTGGTTGACCTTGATAGCTAAAGAAGCTTCACTATTGCCCTGCTTCTTCCCCTTCTTTCATGATTTAATAACTTTACTAGCTCTAGGATATAGATCTCCATGTCTAAGGATATCATTTTCTTTACATTTCCTATTAGGGTAGCTTCTAGCAGCTCAACTCTAGCAGCTCAACTTTAGCCACCACTTTAACATTATTAGAGACAAATTGTTAAGAGTAATATTTGGATGTTCTGCACCAAGCTAATTATTCATCAATATCTAAAAGAGAGTCAATTACAGTCAATTTATTATCACTAGTTGGGACCATATTACTTTTATTACTGCACATCTTCCCTTTATTAATCCGCTGATATTGTTTATTTTTTATTGTTGTAGGTGAGCAATGTACACTTGAACTCACCACCCCATTATTGATAGCACTGCTATGATGCTCTAGTTCTATTATCTGGGAGATTTCTGAGTAACTTACTTCTTCCACCTATTTATTATTGCCCAACATATTAGGTAAAAGAATTGACTGCATTACATTCTTTGGATTATTAGGCTATTGAGATCTGACATGTGATTCACTTTGGCTTATAGATTAAATTTTCAAAAAAAAGAGCATATTCTGGCTTTTTTTCTTTGTTATTAATATTTTCCACCTCTTCCTTAGCTTCACCTTTGGATGAATCTGCTAATATGAAGGTGCCAACATCCTTAACCCCAACTTCTCTATTTTCATTGTTGGCAAAATTTACTGAATTAAAAGTGTTAGTCTCCTTAATTACATCTGATTTCTACTGCTCACTTTCTCTTTTATCTTTTCCAGGGGCTTTATCAATTAAAGCTACTGCCACTGCTGCTTTCACAAGAAAAGACTTGGACACCCAGTCCTTTGTGGATTGCTTCTCTATCTTGTTACTTTATATTTCTTGCAATATATTTAGTGATGTAGTAAGTGAATCTTATGTATTCGTTGTGTTTATTCCCCTATCTCCTATCAAAGAATTGAAAGGGTTATTTTCACATAACCCTTTATCTAGACTTCAATCTCTTTCACTTAAGTATCCCTTGTTAATAAATCTTCTTCTTATAGGATTCCACTTTAAATTTTGCCCAATCCACCTCACTTCATTAGATTTTGACTTAAAAACTTCAACTTACACCTTCTGAGAATAATTATCCTTATTTTTTTTTCTTCCTAAGCTGACTTTAATTTCGAATGTAACACTCTACACTTATTTCATCATGCCTTTGAAGCTTGCATTCTTTACAATACTTTGGAAGGAAATCATACTTGATCTTAACCTTTTCTGTTCTTGATTACTTAGTGTTGGAATTAACAATGACCATCTCCACACTATTAGGAAAATTTGAGAATAAATCTGTTTGTACCTAGACCCTAAAACAACTAGATCTTGTTTTATTCACTATAGCCACATCTAGATGAATAGGCTTACCAACAGTGGGAGCCAATAAAAAAGTGATTCTTTTACAAAAAAGGTTAGCTTTAAACCCAGAAATGAATTTAACATCATATATTAGTGGTCTTATTTGATATGAATACCCCTTTTTATCATTGATATAGTAAACAATCTTTGCCATCATATTCATAAAGTCTTTAACTAGTTCAAATCTTATAGTGTGAGATGAAGTTGGCTATTTGGCCAAGGACTGTCCTTTCTGTGTGTGATTAGACCTACTTTTATTTTAGCTGTGAGAGGTAGGGGTTCTACCAGAGGTGCGAGAGAAAGAGGTAATGAAGCCTATGGTGGTAGTCACGGGGCTACTCAGCCAGTTGGTTGTCGTGGACTGTGCTCGCTATACCTGCCAGAACAGAGGCAGAGGCCTCTGATGCTGTGATCATACGTATCATCTCCATTTGTTACAGATCTATATCTATGTTATTTGATCCTAAATCAAATTCTCCTATGTGTTTGCATAATTTACTTTGGATTTTTATTATGTTAGTGAGCCTCTTGTTGTGCCTATTGGTGTATCTATCATGGTAAGAGATTCTTTAATAGTGGATCAGGTGTACTAATTTTGTATTGTGAGTTTTGCTGGGCATGAGACTTGGGTAGGTTTGCTTATTTTAGATATGGTTAATTTTGATGTCATTCTAGGTGTGGATTAGTTCTCTACTTACTATGCTTTCCTAGATTATTATGCTAAGATCGTGACTTTATCTTCGTTTGGTGTGTCGAGGATAGATTGGTAGGGTGCACTTCATTCAGGCCCTAAGAGGGTTATATCTTATGTTCAGGCTTGTCATTTGGTTGAGAGGTATTGTTTGTCTTACATGGATCATATTCATGATACTAGTGTTGCTTCACCTCCTTCTTTAGATTCTATTCTTATTGTATGTGATTTTATGGATGTGTTCCCCATAGATTTTCTCGGTATGCCTCTGAATTGTGATATTGATTTTGCTATTAATGTTAAGTTGGGAGCCACGCTCATCTCTATTCTTTCTTATAGGATGGCTCCAACCGAGTTGAAGAAACTGAAGAATTAATTATAGGAGTTGTTGGATAAGGGATTTATCCAACCTAGTGTATTACCTTGGGTACGACTGTTTTGTTTGTGAAGAAGAATGATGGGTCTATACGGATGTGTATCAATTATTGATAGTTGAACAAGGTGATAATTAAAAATAAGTATTCTCTTTTCCGTATTCATGATTTGTTTGATCAACTTTAAGGTGTTGTAATATTTTTGAAGATTGATTTAAGATCAGGGTATTACCAATTGAGGATTAGAGCTTTGGAGATCTTGAAGACAACTTTTTGAACTTTATAAGGTCATTATGACTTCTTAATCGTGTCTTTTAGGTTGACCAATGCCCCCCCCCCCCCCATATTTATGTAGTTGATGAACCAGGTTTTTTAATCGTATCTCGCTTCTTTTGTTATTGTATTTATAGATGATATCTTGGTTTATTCTAAGAGTGAGACCGATCATAAGGAGAATTAGATCATGCTTCAAAGATAGAGGGATGAGAAGTTGTATGCCAAGTTCTCCAAGTGTGAGTTTTAGTTGGAGTCTATTTTTACTAGCTAGTTTAGGCTTGACACCCTTAGGGATGAGAAGTTGTTACTTGTTAGTTTAGGCTTGACACCCTTAGTCTTTCGGGATAGCACATTAGTGTTCTACATATCTAGTGTTAGTACCCGTGGTACGGTACTGACACCCTTCCAACTGGGCTCACAGGTTGGACCCCAATTTGTTCATTGGGGTATGTCGGTTAGATGATAGCTACCACGGTCTCAGTTTAGTAATCAAATAAGTAATTTATTTTCAGTTTTACTTGACCATAGCATACATATATAAGTTATTCACTTATCAGTATTCAGTATCTCAGTTTACAGATTATATTCAAAATATATTTTATACTTGGTCATGCATTCTCAATCTTTATAGATATCATGCATTCTATTCAAAACTTTATGCTATTTATTCAGTTAGTTATTACTCCTGTACATGAACCCATGCATATCAGTCTAACCTCATTTAGCAAACCAGTACATTCAAAGTACTGATCGCATACTCGTTTCTTGTGCTATGATGTACATATTATTGGTTCGGATGCTCAGTTCCCCGATCACGCATAGACATATGAGATTATCAGCTGTAGAAGAAGTGATTTATTATGCTTCAAGGACATGGTTCATTTACCTTAACTTACATTAGTTTCAGCATTTTCTATTTAGACGGAGTTAGTTGGGGGTTTGTCCCATCAACTCCACAGTTAGTCAGTAGGGTCTTTTCAGACTATTACAGATAGTAGTCAGTCTTCAATTTTCAGTTAGCATTGTGAGCCATTTTATTAGTGTTATCAGTATTATTTTACAGACATTATCAAAACTATGATTTAAAACGCTATGGCATTCCTCCGTTAAATTCTGCATATGATTTTTTGTTGTAAATTTTACCCAGTGCTCACAGCAGGTACCAGCTCATGGGTTAGCTTATGGTTTTTTAGGTTCGTAATCACCGTATAGAGCCTAGAGTGTACTCTCGGGGCTTTACATACTTGGTATCAAAGCCTAAGGTTTTAAGGTGTCCTAGGGAGTCTGAAATCCACATCAAGTAGAGTTTTATGCATGGGTGTGAAGCGCACCACACTTATGGCCAAGAGACTACAAGGCTTTTTAAGAAAAATTTCCCTTATTTTAGTGTTCATGTCATGTGAAAGAGCATGATTCTCATGTTAAACTCTTTGTCTAATCTTTTCTTACTTCCATTTACAGAACATGCCTCCCAGAAAGACAAACAAAAGAATAAATATAACCGGCTAGCACCTCTGCTCGTTCTGAAAGATCCCCTGAATGAGCATGTTTCTCATGCAGAGTTCAGAGCTGTATTCACTACTCTAGCTCTCTCTACAGCAGCTCAGAATATTCAGCCAGCCGCTGTTCTAGCCAAACCTATGGCCAGTACCACCGCAGCTATGATTTGGGATTTTACCTGAATGAATCCTCCTCTATTTTTAGGATCCAAGTCTGAAGACGGTCCGCAGGAATTAATAGACATGGTTCAGAAGGTAACAAACATTATGGGGTGAGTTCTAGTGAGAGTACCGAATTGGCTACTTACCAACTACACGATGTAGCCATTACCTAGTTTAAGAAGTGGAAAGGGGATAGAGGCGCAGATGTAGGGCCATTAGAGTGAAAGGAGTTTGCTACAACCTTTTTAGATAGATTCTTTCCATTGGATCTGAAGAAAGCTAAGGTGTTAGATTTTATCAGCTTGAGACAGGGAAATATGAGTGTGAAGGAGTATTTCCTCAAGTTTACTCGGCTAGCTAGGTATGCTCCTCATGTGGTGGCTGACAATAGATCTAGGATGAGCAAGTTTGTGCCTAGAGTATCTGATAGTATGGTCTAAGAGTACAAGACTATGATGTTAATTAAGGAGATGGAAATATCTAGGCTTATAGTTCATGCTCAACAGATTGAGAAGTAAGATCTTAAGGAGAAGGAGAGAGAGAATAGGAGGGCTAGAACAGGTAGCTTTAGTTTCACTCAACCAAAGTCAAAGGGTGGAAATTGTCCTTAATTTCATGAGAAATATTCAATCCTAGCTCCATCTTTTGGTAGTGCCCCTGTGCCAAAGTTTAAAAATGATAACCGGGATATGGCACTAGGCTCTAAATCCCATGGCAGTGTAAACAGTGGGCGTACAAATTCTCTTTGCTAGAAATATAGTAGAAACCATTAAGGTGAGTATAGAGATAGCAGTGATGTATGATTTGGGTATGACAATCCAATCCATTGTATATAAAAGTGTCAGGTTATTTCTCAGAAAGAAGAGGATTTACGCCAAGAGGGACAACCCCATCAGTCATCAGTTCCAGCCAACCGCCCGACTCAGAAGGGCATCAATTATAGTGCTACTAGTGGTCAGTGTCAAAATAGGATTTATGCAATTCAGTCCCAACAAGATCAGGAAAGTTCTCCTAATGTGGTTACTGGTACATTGCAAGTCTTTTATTTACATGTTTATGCTTTACTAGATCCTGGAGCATCTCTTTCTTTTGTAACCCCTTATATAGCCATCAACTTTAAAGTTAACCTCAAAATATTAATAGAGCCTTTCTTAGTATCTACCCCAGTGGGTTAGCCTATTATAGCCCGACGGGTATACAGGACCTGCCCGGTTACAGTGTCTCAGAAAGTTACTTTAGTAGACCTTGTAGAGTTTGAGATGATGGATTTTGACGTCATTCTTGGCATGGATTGGCTCCATTCATGCTATGCTTCAGTGGATTGCAGAAATAGAGTAGTTCATTTTCAATTTCCAAATGAACCAGTCCTTGAATAGACGGATAGTGCTACAACGCTTAGGGGTTAGCTTGTTTCGTACCTTATAACGAGGAAAATAATATCCAAGGGGTGTATTTATCATCCTTTCCATGTCAAAGACTCTAATTCTGAGACTTCTATTCTTGAGTTAGTTTCAGTAGTGAGGTAATTTCTATATGTGTTCCCCAAAGATCTTCTCGGAGTTCCTCCCAAAAGGGAAATCAACTTCAGAATAGATCTTTTTCCTGATACCCAGCCTATTTTTATTCCTCCATACAAAATGGTTCTAGTTGAACTCAAAAAATTGAAAGAACAGTTGAAAAACCTCCTAGATAAGGGATTCATTAGGCTCAGTATTTCCTCGTAGGGCACACCAGTTCTGCTCATGCGTAAGATAGATGATTTCCTTTGAATGTGTATTGACTATCGTTAGTTGAACAAAGTTACAATCAAGAACAAATACCCACTTCACGAAATCAATGAATTGTTTGACCAAATTTATGGTGCTAATTATTTTTCTAAGATAGACCTCAGATCCGACTATCATCAGCTTAGAGTCAGAGAATGTGACATTTTGAAAATAGCTTTCAGAACTAGGTATGGTCACTTCAAGTTTCTAGTCATGTCCTTTGGTCACACAAATACCCTAGTATCCTTTATGGACTTGATGAACCGAGCGTTCAAGAAGTACTTAGACATTTTCTTCATAGTCTTCATTGATGACATTCTTGTCTACTTCCATAATGAAAATGATCATGCAGACCACCTCCGAATAGTATTATAGACTTTTAAGGCCCATTAGTTGTTCCGATAAATTCAGTAAGTGCGAATTTTGGCTAAGATCAGTAGCTTTTCTTTGCCATATTATTTCCTGTGATAGCATTAGAGTTGATCCTCAAAATACCAAAGTAGTGAGAAACTGGCCTAGAGCTATCTCTCTATCAGATATCAGGGGTTTCTTGGGTTTGGCTGGCTATTACCGGTGGTTTGTTGAAAGGTTTTTATATATTGTGTCCCCCATGTCTAGATTAACTCATAAGAAATTTAAGTTTCAGTGGTCCGATTCTTATGAGAAGAGTTTTCAGGAATTGAAGACTCGACTCACCACAACCCTAGTTTTGACATTACCATATGGTTCAAATGGGTTTGTTGTGTACTGTGATATTTCCAGAGTTGGTTTGGGGTGTGTTTTAATGTAGAAGGATAAGATTTTAGCCTATCACTATAGACAACTCAAGCCCCATGAAAAGAATTTACCCCCCCCCCCCCATGATCTTAAGCAAGCAGTTGTTGGGTTTGCCTTAAAGATTTGGAGACATTACTTATTTGGGGTGTATGTTGATGTGTTCAAGACCACAAAGCTTACAGTATATGTTTTTGTAGAAGGATTTGAACCTCCACTAGAGAATGTGGTTAGAATTGTTGAAAGATTTTAATATGAGTGTTTTGTACCACCCGAGTAAGGCCAATGTAGTGGCAGACTCCCTCAGTAGGTTATCTATGGGTAGTGTTGCTCACGTTTAGGGTGGTAAGAAGAAGTTAGTTAGGAAAGCTCATCAGCTTTCTAGATTAGGTATTCATTTAGTTGATTCAGCTGAGGGTAGTATATGGGTTCAAAATAGATCAAAATCTTCTTTGGTTGTCAAAGTGAAAGAAAAATAAGATTGGGATCCCAGTTTGGTGAAGCTGAAAGAGTTAGTCAGAGATAAAAAAGTAGAGGTTTTCTCCCAAGGGGGATATGGTGTGTTGTGTTACCAGGATAGACTCTGTGTGTTATGTGTTGATGAGTTAAGACAACGAATTCTTGTAGAAGCTCATGGTGCGCGTTACTCAATTTATCCAGGGTCCACGAAGATGTACCGCGATCTGTGAAAAATCTATTGATAGAGTGGGATAAAGAGGGATATTGTAGAGTTTGTAACTATGTGCTCCACTTGTCAGCAGGTTAATATCGAACATAAAAAACCCAATGGGTCTATGCAGGAGTTCAGTATTCCCACTCGAAAGTAGAATAAAGTGAATATGGATTTTGTGACAGGTCTGCCTCATACTCGTCGTCAGCATGATTCAATTTGGGTCATTATGGACAAAATGACCAAATCAGCTATTTCTTACCAGTCCATACTTCTTATTTAGCCAAGGACTATGCCAAGCTCCATCTTCGTGAGTTGGTTAGGTTGCACAGTATTTCATTGTACATCATTTCAGACAGAGGTACTCAGTTTACCTCTCACTTTTGGAAAACTTTTCAGAAGGGTCTTGGTACCCAAGTTCACCTCAGTAGAACCTTTCACCTTCAGACAGATGGTCAGGCAAATAGGACCAGTCAGACCCGTGAGGATATGTTGAGAGTGTGTGTGTTTGACTTTAAGGGCAATTGGGATGACCACTTACCTTTGATTGAATTTGCGTATAATAACAACTATCATTCCTGTATTTAGATGGCTCCATTTGAGGCTCTTTATTGAAGGATATGTAGATCTCTGATTGGTTGGTTTGAGATAGGTGAAACTAATTTGATAGGTCCTAACTTGGTGTATGATGCTTTGAAGAAAGTTCAGCTAATCCAGGAAAGGCTTAAGGCGGCCCAAAGCCAGTAAAAAGCTTATGCAAATATGAGGAGAAAGAATCTTGATTTTGAGATTGGGGATTTTATATATCTGAAGATCTCTCCTATGAAGGGAGTGAGGAGGTTTTGTAAGAAGGGGAAGCTCAGTCCCTGATATATTGGCCCTTTTAGAATTTTGAGCTATTTCAGAAAAGTGGCTTACGAACTTGAGTTTCCTACAGACTTAGCATCAGTGCACCCAGTATTCCATGTCTCTTTGTTGAAGAAGTGTATTGGAGACCCAGTTGTAGTTGTTCCCTTAGAAAGTGTAGATATTCAGAATAGCCTTTCTTACAAAGAAATTCCAGTCAAGATCCTTGATCGCTAGATTCGTTGACTATGAAACAAAGAAGTTCCCCTAGTGAAGGTTCTTTGGTGAAGTCAGTCCATTGAGGAAGCCACTTGGGAAGCAGAAGCAGATATGCATACCAAGTATCCTCATTTTTTCTCCGCAAACTCAAACTCAGCTTAAGGTAACAATCTTCCCTAGAATTCCTCTTTTCATGGTCAGTTTCAGCTATACATCATTCTCATGTAAGTCATGCATTTGGAAAACCAGTTTAGTCATGTGTCATGTTTCAGAATCAGTCATTTAATCACATTTTTATCACGTATATTCAGCATGTAACCTCAAATACTCAGTGTTTTCAGCTTAACCAATCTCATTCGAGGACGAATGTTTCCAAGGGGAAGATATTGTAACACCTCAAAAAATCCAAGTAAATATTAGAACCATGCTTTGAGCTCATGAGAAATGAATTATAGTGCTTTGATTGTTTTATGAGCAAGTTTGATGTGTATTAAGGCCTCCAACAACTCCTAGCTATTAGACGAATCAAAATATCCCTTATCGATTGAGTTTTTGAGAAGAATGTTGCTATAGTCCAATTGCAATGAGTATATCTTTTATGCTACTTAGAATTTTTCAGCTCAAGACCCACCAAAATATAGGAAATTGAATCAGCTTTCCAAAGATACCAATTCTGCTTAAATTTGATACACGGGTGAGAAGTTATGGAGCTTTTAGTGAAAGATAGTGACCCATCGCAATTAGGCCGCATCGCGGTGATGGCCAAAGTCACATTCATCCTTTTCTAGTGGAGCACCGATGGCATCGCATCATGCTAAGGTGAAATTTTGTAATTGTCCATTTCTAGTGGTGCAATGTGATAGCACCATGTTGCGTCGTTGGGTAAAATCGGGATCGTCCTTTTTTTGGTGGTGCAACTTGATTGCACCGCGTCACGTCATAGGTCAAAATTGAGATTTCATGTTCTATGATTTAATTTTCCAGGGGCTATTTAGTCTTTTCCTATGGCCCTAAATCCATCCAAAACATGAAATTAAAACCCTAAAGGGGCATTATGTGCCCCATTACTCACAATTTCTCTCCATGAAACTAATCTTCTCTCATGAAAAAGCCCTAACCTTCAAATTTCAAGATCAAGCTTCAAGAATTCATCAAGAACTTTATCAATTTCATTAACTAAGGTATGTTAAATGTTCATCCACGGGTCTCTTTCACCCACGGAGTCGAAGAATCTAATTTCAAATTCAAAGTTATAATTTCTACAAGTTATTGTGACTTTTAACCATGAATCCCCATGAATTTTGATCTTATACCATGTGTACGTGAAATTATTGTTGTTATTAAACCCTACACATTTGAATGGTGTTGTTCACTAATTTAAATCACAATTAGTGATGCTGATATTAAAATCACGCTATTACTACAAGCTTTAAACTATTAGCATGCTTAGCTTAAACTACGAATATCAAGTGTCTGATAAAATGCCTACAAGAAAGAATTTTGAATAAATGGTTTCAAATTATGTCCTCAAAGTTTTAGTACTATTTTTCTATTATTTTTATTGAGTCCTTAGGGGTTATGAATACCCAAAAACTTAGCTGTTTACTTAGTCTCAACATCTTCAGAATGGTTTCAGATATGTTATAAGCATTATCAGTTTACTTCGTTATCATATTCAGTTAAACTTAGAACAATTCAGTATCTCGAGTCAGTTCAATTGGGAGTAAAATTTAGCACCGAGCGAGTGAAGGAATGGCGGCTTCCCCATCAGTTAGGTAGAGTCGTTAGTAGCAATCCCTATACGCCAGAACTACGTAGCCAATATAGGTTATAAATAGTTACCCATCTATTCAGGCTTGACTACCTCTCAGGGTTCACCCATCAGTTTAGGCTTGACACCCTTAGTCCTTCAGGACAGCAAATTAGTGGATCCACACAGCCAGTGTTAGTACCCATTGCACGGTACTGACACCCTTCCAACGGGGGTCACAGGTTGGACCCTAATTTGCTCATTAGGGCATGTCGGTTAGATAATAGCTCCCACAGTCTCAGTCCAGTAATTTAGTTTCAGTTTTTCTTGACCATAGCATATAGATATGAGTTATTCACTTATCAGTGTTCAGTATCATAGTTTATAGATTATATTCAGAACATATTTTATGCTTGGTCATGCATTCTCTTTCTTTACAGATTTTATGCCTTCTATTCAGTACTTTATGCTATTCATTCAGTTATTTATTACTCCAATAAATGAACCCATGCATATCAGTCTACCCTTATTTAGCATACCAGTACATTCAAAGTACTGATCACATACTCGTTTCTTGCGCTATGATGTATCATACAATAGGTTCAGATGCCCAGTTCTCGGATCACGCATAGACATACCAGATTATCAGCTGTAGTAGTGGCGAGTCCTCATACTTCCAGGACATGGTTCATTTACCTCAGCTTAATTTATCTGTTTTAGTATTTTCTATTTAGTATGAGTTAGTTGGGGGTTTGTCCCATCAACTCCATAGTCAGTCAGTAGAGGCTTTTCAGACTATTATAAATAATTAGTCAGTTTTTAGTTTTTCATTGGCATTGTCAATCATTTTATTAGTATTATCATTATTATTTTACAGGCATTATCAGAACTATGATTTAAAACCTTATTGAATTCCTTAGTTAAATTCTGCATATGATCTTTTGTCGTCAATTTTAACAAGTGCTCACAGCAGGTATCAACTCATGAGTTAGCTTGTGGTCTCTTGGGATAGTAAGCACCATTTGGTTCCCAGGGTGTACTCTCGAGGCATTACAGTAAGGTGATTACATATGTTTTTGATAAGTTGAAACCCCATGAAAAGAATTACCCTATCGATAATTTAGAGTTGTACGTGGTTATTTTTGATTTAAAGTTAGGAAAATACTACTTGCATGGAGTTCTTTGTGAGATTTTGTTCGATCATCATAGTCTTCAGTACTTCTTTATTCAACAATATCTTAATATGGGGAAACGTCGTTGTCTTGATTTGCTTAAGGATTTTGACTTAGCTATTCTTTATCACCTGGGCATGGCTAATATGACCGCAGAGTCCTTAAGCTGGAAGTTTACTAGCATAGGTAGCTTGTCATATCTTTTGACCTATAAGTGGCCTTTGTACTTAGAGGTTCAATCTTTAGCTAACTAGATGGTTAGACTTAATATTTTGACATCTGGGTATGTTTGGTATTTATGGAGGCTAGGTCTTTTTTGATGGAGCAGATTTGAGCTCATCAATTTAATGATTCGAGATTTAGGTTGATTTTGGATAATGTGCTGAGTGGAGAGGCTAAATAGGACTTACTTGATTCTGATGGTGTTTTGGGAATTGGGGGTCGGGTTTGTGTGCTGAGAGTGGGTGATTAAAAAAAATTAATTTTGGAGGAGTCCCATTGTTCTAGGTATTCTATCCATCTAGGAGTGATAATATGTATCACAACTTAAATTATCCTTACTAGTAGGGTGGTATGGGGAAGGATGTAGCAGATTTGTAGCTCATTGCCTTTGTTTCCAGCAAGTGATGGCCGAGCATTTAAAACCTGGTGGATTACTTCAAAGATTACACTTTCCTAAGTAGAAATGGGAATGGATCACTATGAACTTCGTGACTGTATTGCCATTTGAGTCATCATGGATCGATTCACCAAGTCTGCAAATTTTATTCTGGTGGAGGTCTCTTTCAATGTTGAGAGTTTGGCTCATATCTATATTTGTAAGATTCTGGAACAATATGGTATGCTAGTGCCTATCTTTTTGGATTGAGGTTCTGTGTTCACATCTCACTTTTTGAAGACTTTTTATGATAAGTTAGGTACTTGGGTCAGACTGACAGCCAGTTAGAGTGGACAATCTTGGTTTTGGAGAATATGCTCTGTTCTTGTGTGATGGATTTTGGTGGCCAATGGGAGTAGTATTTAGCCTTCGTGGAGTTTGCGTATAATAATAACTACCATTCTAGTCTCTATATGGCTTCTTTTGAGGCTTTGTATGGTAGACGTTGACAGTATCTAGATGGTTGTTTTGAGGTTTCTGAGGTTAGACCTTGAGGTATGGACTTGCTTTGTGAGTCTTTGATAGAGTTTGGATCATTCAGGATAGGGTTCGAGCGACTTAGAGTAGGCAAAAGTATTATGCAGACCATAGACTTTGTGCCTTGAGATTTGGTGTTGGTGATTGTCTTTTCTTTCAAATTTCACCCATGAAGGGTATGATGAGGTTTGGAAAGAGGGGCAAGCCTAACCCCTAGTATATTGGCCCATTTGAGATTCTTCAGACCGTTGGTGATATGGCATATGAATTAGCTTTGCCCCCATTTTTATCAGTTGTACATCTAGTTTTTTATGTTTTTATGCTTTACCATTACATTTCAAATGGGTCTCATGTGATTCGTTGTGAGTCGATCCAATTAGATGAAAGGTTGTCTTTTGTTGAGGAACTGGTCTCTATTTTGGCTAGGGATGTAAAAAAGTTACTCTCTAGAGTTATTCATGTGGTTAAGGTCCAGAGGAGGCATTGACCTGTAGATGAGTCTACTTAGGAGGTCGAGTCTGATATTCGTAGTTATTATCCTTAACATTTTTCTAATTTAGGCATTTTTTGCCTTTAGTTCGAGGACAAACTAGATTTTTAGTGGTGGATGACGTAACCAGCTAAATTTTGACGAAATATGTGTTTTTACGTGATTTGACCATTTTAACCCTCCCTGTGGTTGTGTTGTGATATTTTGGGGGTATGGGGATGATTGGCATGATTCCCGATTGATTTTGGTGCCATTTATGTTATATCGTGGTTTTTGGTGGTTTCGAGAGCCATATAGTTGACTTTACTAAACATCTTTTGATCCATGAGATGAATGGTAGAATGGACTGTGCCTGCAGATCCGGAACCTTTATTTTAGGGTGGTAACATAATTGGTGTGGTTTTATGACATTTAAATCTCATTTTGACCCTCAGTTTAGAAAGTTGTGATTTTATGTTTTGGGGGTCAACTTATTGAAAATGATGTCTTTTCAACAATCTTATATTTCCATTGAGTCCGGAGCATCGAATTTGTTAGGGTAGCATAGTTTGTTTGATTTCACAAAATTTCGGATAAATCCAGAGGGGCTCGTGGAGACTTGGAATGCACCAAGTCTCGAGCTGGTACACCCGTGATTGCGTTACTCCTGTCGTGATCACGATTTGGACTGCAGTCAAAGTATGGCAATTGTGATACCCTTTCCATGATTGCAATACCCTTAACAGACTAGGTACCGCAATCTCGATGCCTGCGTATATAATAAATGTTTTTCCCCATTTTCAACATTTTTGAGACTTGGAGCTTAGGGTTTCGTGATTTTGAACAACTTTCTTCACTTTTAAACCCGAGTAAGCTCTATAACACCCATTTCAATTATTTTCTTCAATCTTTATCATCTAGTTCTTGTTTTAAACTTGAATCAAGTATAATATTTGGGGATTTTGACCCGTAAGGCCTACATAGTATAATTTTCAAATTTAAACCCTTATTTCAACCCCTTTTCACTTAGGTAAGTTTCCAATCCTATAATTATAAGTTTTTCCTCAATTTTATGTTCAAAACAACTTTGATACTTAATTTTAAAATGAATTTTGGGGATATTTGTCGCAACCCGATATACAGGTCACGATGGAACCTACTAAATCCCACCAGTAGGTAACTCAACACCATATCCTGGAGAGCTAACGCAATGGCTTAATTCATTATGAAATGCCAACATAGGCCAAATTCAATGAACACAAGTTAAAATATATACAAAGTGTTCTAAAATAGTTGAATAGTCATCATAAGATACCAATCCCACGACCTGGTTGAGCCAGTACAAGAATATCTAATATAAAAAATACAACCTAAAAGACTTAGAATATAGTCAATATATCTGTCTCAAATACTAAAGACTGAATATAAAAGATATAGGGAAAATAGGTGACTCTGACTCCACAAAGATATAGGGAAAATGGGTGACTCTGACTCCACGAGCTCACCCTATCTCCAAAAATCAGTCACCACATGAGCAACGATCAACGGTAACAACTAGTGCTCGAATATAAACCAAAAGGTACAAAAGTGTAGTATGATTTCAAAAACAATGGGTACTCAGTAGGCGTCATCAGCTGCCTAAGCTAAGTCATGATATAAAGATGATATAATGCAATATAATCCTAAGTAAGTCAAGGTACAAAATCAAACTTGAATCATCTTCATCATAACTGTATATAATAAGTAATTAAATTGAAATAGCAATATCATATATGGCATCAACACATACCAATATTGTCGTGCATAAGAAATAGACAATTCAGAACCATAACGCATCACAAGGCATATATAGAAGCAAGCTTAAGTAATAATTTGGCACCCATATGCCAACTAGTATATAAAGTAAAGAACTCATCACCGCATCCCATACTATGGGAGAATACACCCAAGAGAGATAATAATAAGGCATTTAACCAACGACATATCCAAATCTCATCATTATTCCACCATATTCCACATTTATCGTCAATCAAATATTTTATCGAACTTCCATAGATACCAACATTGACCATACAATCATATTCCATATTACTACCATCATTAGGAACTTATCATTAATACCTATTAGCTAACATCCCAGTACTAACCATTATTTATCACTAACATTACTCACTATGTGAATCCTCATTTTACAACCCGCTTACCAACTATTCTTGATTAATTATGTGAGCAATATCCATCACCAATCCTCGGTTATCATTAATCACTAACTACATCACTTTAATATATTTAACACTATGGGCTACAACTGGTAACCAAATGTCAAAAACCTACCCACATTACATATAAATAAGTACACATACATATGAGCACACAATTGTCATACATAGGGCTTCCAGACATGAACCGGTAGATGTACACATAAGCACATCAACAACCATCCTTCGTCCCTGCCGAGTATTTCATTATAGTCACCCTTTGGCCTTTCCGAGCATTATCATCATTATCAAAATATCTTCCTACCTTGTCGGGTATCAATATCAACATCATAACCTCCTCTAGCCTTGTCAGGTATCAATATCATCACAATAGGCAAATTAATGCCAATAATAATAAAGAACAAGCCCCACAAGGGCTAAAGTAAATGACAATCCCCATGAGGAATAAAGTAATTGACAAGCACCACGAGGACTAAAGTAAATTAATATAATGAAGAAGTAAAGAAGAGCATACCTTCAATACTCATCATTCATCTTTGATGTCAGTTTATCAATGGATATGTATATATATAACATGAGTATTATAGCTATCATCGAATTTCAAGCATAATTAGCAATATAACTTCCCATGTAGTCAATAGGAATTCCTTCTATAATCATTAATATCATGACTCATAATATTAGCTATATGAGGGATTTCTTGCATGATTACTAGTTTGGTTACTAAACAAGAGTGCAACATGAGTAATAGTATAGCCCAAAGCCCAAAATAATTGCCTAATCAATGACTCACATGATAACATAGGCATGGGCTTAATTGATAGTGTAAACCATAGTTACTCATAGCATTGACTGTAATTTAGTCAACAAACCATAAATATTACTTCTAATGTCATCACCATAATCTATTTACCATAGTTAGCCAACATGTTTCCAAGGGAGCATTTCCTAAGCCTTTAGTAAATGTCTAAGATTGTCAAGAAAATTACATCAATCTAAACTTAAGGTGGATCAAGAACCCTCTTAAAACTCTCTAAATACATTCTAAGTCCACTTCTACCTGATACTAGGCTAAGGTATCTAAATCAACTCTTAGATGTATAGCAAGCCACCAATAGTCCTAAGGTAAAGGTCTATTCCATACTCTACACCTAATTCTACCAAAGTATCTAAAGCACTTCCATTAACGTAAGTAACTAGAGTAAGATTACCCATAACATGAGTGACAATGTCATTCACATCTAACAAGAGTAAATAAGGCACCCTCATTCTAGCCATGGGACACGAAGTCCAATTTTACCAAGGTTCAATCCTATAAGTCAAGCTTTCCATTCTATAAGTTCAAGTGACCTAAATGATGCAACTAATCCCACGTCTTACCATTTATCACAATTATAGTATAACATAGCTCAATCTAACAAGGAACACACCTAACCTACCTCAAATCTAAAGAAATCTCATAAACTACTAAACCTTCACTTTTCCCTTTTAAGAAGCTTCTTCAAGATTCCAAGTTATCAAAACACAATCTACACATTATAATGAGAACATCGATGCCCATATTGCACTATTATGCTTCGGGTCCAAAAATGACACCAAAACCCCCAAGTGGGTTCCACTTATGAAAAATACATTTTTGAGGTCAACTAAAGTTAATAAACCATCAAGGAATCATATCAAGAAATAGGTGAAAACTAAGATTATTATGGCCTAAATCAAGCCTCAAGCTATTTGGGGTTTCGGTTAAGAATTTAAGAAATTAAAATATGAAATGGAAGGATTCATAGCTTAAATCCATTGTTAATCACAAAAAGTATATGTTAACTAAGCTCCCAAAAGGTACCCAAGACTCAATTTAAGTTTAGAAGACTATATTGGGGTTTCTTTGTCTTAAGAAAGAGTGAAAAATACCTAAAATGCGGCCTACAGATCCTTTAAATACCTATCCCAGGAAAAGAGATGTCACTATAATCTTCCATGGAACATGATACCAATAGGGAACTAGTGATATCCCTAGGTGCGATCGCGACATCTTCACCTTGTACTAGATATCAATTGAAACTTGTAAGAAATTTCAAGTTTTGGCCAATGCTTCAGAATTCATTCAAAATCCAATATAGATAAATAAACTATGTAACTATACTAAATTCAATGTTACGAATGCGTTGGTGAACTTAGATTTTCCATCCGAGGTCATTAAAATCAAACATGGGTCCCACACCTAAATTTTTAATTTTCTATCTTTCAAACAAATAGGTCGAAATGATCTCGGGTGCATTGAGACCCAAACCAAAGGTATACCTAGCCTAAAATCAATATTCTAAAGCTGCTAGCATAATTAAAATTTGCATCCAAGATAGTTTTGTGAAAGTTTTTGCCCGGTGGCCATTTGGAACCAGTGAAGACTTCTAAACACAAAATTGACTAGTCATAAATGACTTGGGAAAGATATAGAAAAGGATCCATTGGAAAAAATAAGTATAAATATAGAAAATGACCTGAAGGGTCATTACAATTTTACCAAATAAAGTTTAATTTTTTTTATTTGAATCTCATTTTAACTCATTTTTGCTTGAGTTTTTAGATGTAGACTCCTAAAAATATGGAGAACATGTTTATGAAATAAAGTTATGATTTTTCCTTCTTTATTGAAAACTTATTTTGGGGGTCCATTTGACCATAACTTGAAAATAGGTAATATAGGTATTATTTGATTTCTTTTAAAGCAGATATTCTATATTTTAGCTGAATTTTGGGTTCATTCATGAGGTGTGAGATTGTAGATTGAAGGCTTTTTTCTAATTTTTGGCCTTTGAGGTAGGTTATGACTTAATTTCTTTTAGATTGTGCTGGGTAGTTAATGTTGATACAAAAGCATATTAAGTGTGTGAGAACTAATCATGAAAAATAGCTATCTTGATGGGTTATGCTAGTGTGGGGGCCTATATGTGATATTATGTGTTTTTTTTGAAATATTATGTCCTATGTGTGACCGTGTGAGGTCTTATATGATATTCATAGCCTTGTATATATGATTATAATTGTATCTTGTATGTTGAAAAAGCATATTGTGGTACCAATTATTTATTGTAATAATTCATACTCTATTGGCGTATGAATTATGTTGGATTTCATGGATGGTTGGAAATAATGAGTGGATATTTGGCTCACGTGATGGTATATTGGTTAGTTTCGGAAATACTCATTGTGGTTAGTTGTGGAAATGCTCCTTATGGTTGGTTATGAGCATTACATCCTCATACTCATTGATGAAATATTGGTACCACCGTGGAACTATTGAGAAACACTGGCAATAATTTTTTCTAACAGAAAGTATGGCACCTTATAAAAAACCCCCTGTGGGTCCTACATCTTGTAGCTTTAGCTCTGTAGGTGTATATGAAGACTGTGCGATGGTCACAAAGATTATGCAATGGTCTTGGAGGTTATACGACAACTCGTGCATTACATCATCATCATCATTATCATTATCATCATTTTAATTATATTTACTTTTTTAAGCTTGTGATGTGATTGTATATTCTATTAACTTGTTACTTATCCTTTATTCTATTTTTACTTTCTTATACTTGATGTTCCTGTGTATGTTTTCTTTTTTCGTTGTTTATGTGTGGTATAAGTGTATACTTGTATTACTTTTTGGTGTTTTATGTGAATATCATAGAACTTTTAGTGCAAGCGGTGTGGGCTACCATTGTGGAATATTTTCTGATTGCAGTTGATGCGTCCTCCATATGTGTTTTTTATGTTCTATTTTATACTTTGTTCATTTGTCCTATGATACCTACTGAATACAAGTGGACCGTACTCACTCCTATTATACCTTTTTGGTACAGATTCAGGTTTGGGTACACCTTATGGTGTTTGATCTCAGGCATTATTTGGAGCTTTCCAAGGTAGTGATTGATTTTAGGCGTCCAGAGTCTACTTCTGTCTTTCCTTATTAGACTGTGTCTTTATTGTATTTTAGAGACAAAGTTTTATCCTGTTTTGGATGTCTTTTGTATTTGACTTCGAGTTGTACTAGTTATGTTCTTACACTGTGACACTAGGTTTTGGGATTTGGTAGTGTTATGTTTCTTTCCATATTTGTTATAATTGTATGATTCGTCTTCGTTTTAGAAGCCTTCCCTTGGTGTCATTATTATTTTTTCCCCTTGTGTATCAGTTTGGATAATAGGCTTATTTGTCAAGGTTTGCCGCGACAAGTACCATCATGTCCCTCAGATTTTGGGTCATCAAAGTGTATTATCCCTTCTTCAGGCTGACAACCCAACCTATTAATTCATAAAAAAATTGTTGGCTAAGGCATCACAATTACATGATGCGTTTATCATGATTGTAATGGGTCCAGGTTGGTTTTTTTCCTTCATTATTTTTGCGATCTTAAGTCTCACATTCATGAGTGCCTTGGTTTAGGTCACATCGCGATCACGACTAAGTGCCCACAATCATGATGGTATTTCTAACCTCGATCAAAGGTTGACCCTTACGATCACAAAGGTTTGACCATGATCACGAGGCACAACTTCTTCCATAACTTGTTAAAACCTTCCTTTCTGGATTTTTCTCCATTTTGGACTTTTAGAGCTCAGAATAATGTGATTTTAAAGGGGGTTTTGAGATTTCATCTGTGGGTAAGTTCCCGAATCCTTATTCCATCTTTTCCCAATGATTTCATCTTAAAAATATCTTTAAATCATTGATTTTAAATGTGAATTAAGATTTTATTGGTAAAGTGTAATAGGGGTTTTCTTCAATTTGAGGTTTGTTTTCTACTCATTTTTTTCGTGGGTTTTCAACTGTACATTTCTATAACATTGGGAAACGTATTTGTTAAATAAAATTCTTATTTCCCCTTTTATTTTTGAACTTATTTTTTGAGCCAAATTTTGGACCCATATTGAATATGGACAATATGGGTAGCATTAGCTTTGTTTTGACTTGTAGATGACATATTTTATTAGGTTTGAAGAATTTGTTTTGATTTCAGAGATTTCAGCTTTCATTTGGTGCTTTGGATGGTGTTTGGGATTATGGATCTTATTTAAGGAAAGTTGAGATGTACCTTGACTTTTTCCAAATTGTTTGTGTTGTATGCTTGTTTTTTTTTATATTTTGCATATCATTTTGAATTGAAGGCCATGCTTAGATGAACCAGCAAGCATCTTTAAGAGCACCAAAGTCCTTGATGGATTGTAGCTATATAGTTGCTTATCCTAGTTAGTCTTACTACTCTCAACTATCCTTAAAGTAGAAGGTAGATAAATAATCTAGTGTTCTCCAATAATTGCTATTATATTTCCTATTTTTGATCTTTGAATCTTATTAGCAAACTTTATTGTGATGATTGTGGTTTAGTGCTTTGTTAGGAGATAATTACATTATTATCATCATTATTGATGGAATGTTTGAGCCTTTTGAGAATACCTTGAGTATGGATATACTAGCTATAGTTGATATGATCTTATGGTTGGACCGAGTTAGGTTTGGGTTTACAGAAACTTATAATTATTGAGATTGTGGTTTATTTTGTGTTTCTCATGTGGGGATTATGTGAACATACTTGTTTACTTGAGTAACTAATAATGATCAAGTACCTAAGTGAGGGCTTATGTGCTATTGCTTTTTGTTGGAGAGGATATATTATTATAATGCTCGAGTGGGGGCTTGACTTGATTTTATTGGTTATGTTTGTGCATTAAATCCCTTATTTATTAATATATTTCCTAAGTGGTTGCTAGGCTAGTCATCCTAAGCCTTATCTGCACATTAGAATGCCTTATCTATTATTATGTCACCCGAGTGTGGGGTTTGAATTAACATTGTAGGCCTTATTTGAATATTTAAATATATTATTAGTATAGCAAAGCCCGAGTGAAGGGTTGAAAATAATAATATTGATGAATGCGTGACTATTTATCCAGGCGTTGCCAAGTGGAAATTGGTATTATGAATTATTGATACACCAAGTTGATTTGGAGCTCACTTATACATGTACTAAGTGGATTTTGATCTTGAACTGATTATTTATGAACATTAAATCCTCATACAACATATGCAAATCCTTAATACATTGGTGTTGCTGAATATTTTGATTACAACAACAACAACAACAAACCCAGTGTATTCCCACCTAGTGGGGTCTGGGGGGGGGGGGTAAGATGTACGCAGTCCATACCTCTACCTCTGATGAAGTAGAAAGGCTGTTTTTGAAAGACCCCCGGCTCAAGGCACGAGATACCACATAAACACATAGTAAAGCACCGAAGCAGATTACATAACATAAATACGGCACCCATAAGTATTATAAAATAGAGAAAAGCACAGGAAAGCACACAGATTCATAATAAAACATGGAACATGGAACACGGAATCATAACAGGAATAAAACCCCCACCAAGTAATTCCCTACACTAGCGACCCAAACTGGCCCTAATCCTCTGCCGTAATTCGCGTCTTCCAGACCTTCCTATCTAGGGTCATGTAAGAAAATAATACACCTTATAAAATGCCTATAACAAGGGATGAGCCAGAAAGGTTGATTTGAGACATGATATTGAGACTACATAAGTATAAGGGTTGCCAACTCCTCGTGGGTCCTACCAGGTAGGTGCGAGCTTGGTGGGTGTTTGCAGAAAGTTATAGGATAACTTCCAAAACATTTCATTATCATCCCATCATCAGCACTATAATGCATTGAATTATTTACAATCCATTATCATCCTTGGTATGGTTTGATACTATGTAAGTATTTATCTTGTACTGTAATTCTGTAATAGGACCTTGTTTGTGATATTGTATTTCATCATTCACTTTACCTAATTACATTATATTATATCGCATACTAATTTTGAGGTTGGAATATCATAAGACATGGGGTATGACTAAGGCTTGATAGGAGAGATAGATATGTAGCCCCTGTTAGTATATGAGATACACTTGTATATATGTGCATTCTCTCCCTATTTTTATCTTATATTACTTGGTTGATTGAATTTATTAAGCATGTTATTCATGCCAGTGAGTCTTCTTCATAAATGTCATCCATATTTTATTCATTATGGAATGATAGTGTTGACTCACCTAAGTTAGTGTGTCTACCGTATTTTTAGTGAATTTGTTGACATTTTATTGGGCCATCCTGATAGGATAAAATAATGTAATTGCGAGATATAGATTAGTTGGAAAACCTTGGTAGTTAGGATGGTGGTTCTCATATTACTTTGGATTCGGATAGATTATCTATAATGCTTGCTAAGTACATATGGTTTCTATTGATGTTTTCTTCTTTTTTCTTTTTCTTATTTTTCTACACCCGATGCAGATATTTGATTATGTAGAAGGTTGTAGATTTTTTTTGTTCAGCATTGATAATACGGAGATTATAGTAGTTCTGGTGGACTCTAAGCCTACCCGAATATTTCTTTATTTATCTTATGATTACCCACATTTAATACACTTTAGCTATTATTATCATTCTATATCTAGAGGCTTGTAATAATAACAACTAGATTTGGGATATATCTTTGAGACTCGTCTCTCTCTCTCTCTCTCTCTATATATATATATATATATATGGGATTATGCTTTCTTCTATTTCTACATCCATCTCCTTAATTATGAATTCATTTTGGGCTAGTCTTACTTGCTCAAAGGATTTGATAAGTGGCCTCACATGCCTAATTTTTAATTGTCACAAAGTGTTACTAGAGCCCCAAGTTCATTGGTCTTATTACTATAAGTCGAGTTGAGTAAAGTCATACAGATCAAACCGGAAAAGCCTATTATCTATCTTTGCAAGGCTACATTACTTTAGGAGATTTTTTTTCCTTTATTTTTCTCAAGTGTTA
The DNA here is from genome assembly GCF_002878395.1 of Capsicum annuum. Classification (NCBI taxonomy): domain Eukaryota; kingdom Viridiplantae; phylum Streptophyta; class Magnoliopsida; order Solanales; family Solanaceae; genus Capsicum; species Capsicum annuum. The sequence goes on from NC_061118.1 coordinate 97,131,644, forward strand.
AGAGATTTGTATAAATCAAAAACTTTTTCTGAACTTCTCACAGATGGTGAGCACGTATTCTATTATGGCTAGAGATTTAGAGCTCGTGCCATCAGTGTATAAAAGGAGCAGTGTTTGAGGAGGTGGTCAGATCAAGATGACCAGATCAACTAGAGGTCAGGTTAGAGTTGCCTCTTTAGGTTATAGAGTTGCTAGTGGTGGTAAGTTTAGTAAGTTAGGGGGTTGGGACCAGTGCAGACACCACCTGTGACCATACCTATGATTAAGGATTGTTTGGTTCGATGTTCGGTTTTCCTTAGAGGGTCACGCCAACTTTTTTTTTCAGCATGCTACTTCAAGGTTTCACACTCTAGTGAAAATGTGACTACTATTAGTTCTCCCACTGTTGATGAGTTCTATTGATCCATATCTAGAAACTTTACCCTTTATGTCCATGGAAGAATAGATTAGTAATGTAATGTTCATAAGGATAAATCCACCTCATTTAGACAGAGATCCTAGGTTTGATACTTATATTTTCTTACTTGGTTTTTGTAAGAGGTTACAATGGTTAGGTTTTGTAGATTCTAATGGAGTATACTTTCCTTTTTTCCAATTCTTTGGCCTAGATAGATAGTGATAAAATACCTTTGCAGAGGGTAGACCAATTGGGATACCTACTCTTTTTTGGGATCAGTTTGCTAGAGTGGTTTAGAGAAGTTTGCATTGAGATATGAGAGGCTTGCAGGTCAAAGGGACTAGATATTTGTTGATCGTCATGATATGCATGATAAAGGTCAATATCTTTATGGTTATGCTTGGAGAGGGTTAGATTAAGTTGGTCCTTTGGGTCTCTTAAATTAGTTCAGTGGGTTCTAACTTCTTTGGTATATTTTTGGTGTGGAGGTCCCGACCATTATAGGGGGGTTTCCCACATCCTAGATTGAGAGATGATTTATCATATGCTCTAAAATATAATAGGTCTCAATATCAGGTTCCGTAGGATGGATACAGGGCAATAGCTTCTAATATAGTAGCCACAAGTATGATTTCAGTCTGCCTTTGATTTATCTTGGTAGTTTTTGATTATGGATCTACATCCTCCTATGTGATTAATTGTCCAGTATTGATTCTTGATAAATTTCATGGTTTTTTGTTGAGTGTACTGATACTTCTATACCATAGGTGATTTCTTAATAGTGGACCAGACATAGTGATTGTAACACCCCAAAAATAGGTCCCTGAGATGTCATACGATGCTTAAGACTATGAGAAGCCTTAAGCTAACCCTGTCAGCCTTCTACTAAATTTGTAAGCTCATAATAGATGAAATATAGATATTTGATCAAAGCTAAAATATGGAAATCTGTCTGAGCTAAACTAAAATTATCTGAATATAATATCTGAAATCACTAGGCTCAAGAGTCTGATAAATCAATACTAAAAATCTGAATCAAAGCTCACAGTCTGACAAGTCTTTATTACTAATAACTGGAGAGCTACTGGAACAGACCCCCAACTAACTTAAACTGCTTGAACATACTGGATCATCTATACTAATAAGCTAAAAAACTAAATGACTAAGTCCCTGAACTATGAGGACTTACTAACTGTTGGGATGTAGATGGAGATGCTCGAAATCACTCACGTTGCTGAAACTGAGCACCTGAACCTACATTATGAGGCAATATAGCACATAGACATAAATGTGGATCAATACTTTTATGAGGCAATGCATGTTAAATATAAATGACTCACATAAGTTTGAATATCTGAAAGCTGTAAATCATAATCAAGAATAGAAAAACATGTTGCATGAATCTAGTGAGTCATAACATTTAGTTTCTAAAAGTTGTACTGGTATTCTATCTTTAAATCATACTGTCTAAGTGTAGAAAGGACTCACTTCTGTACCTGTAAACTGAAATCTAAAATCTCATAGCTAAAGCCATATGTAAAGTAATATCTGAATAAAACTGTGAGCCTTTAAACTTAGTTTCTAAAAGTTGTTTTGTTCAAATTATTCTGCTCTATATGGTTTTACTAGTAGGGAGGTTCTTCTAACCGACATAAACCATATGAGCTAGCATGGAGTCCAAAGTCTGGTTCCCTTATGGGAAAACCTCACGTTGGGAGAGGTGTCATACTCTTGCCACAGAGTATAACCTAGTCTAAGTGATCACATATGTATCTGTCATCTGGATAGAAATGGGAATAATCTTATAATCTGAACCTACGTTGGCTCGTAGTTTCGGGGTATGAGAACATACCCAACTCGATGATAAATACTACACCCTTTAATCTGTATACTCATTCTACTGGAAATCAACTTGAAAATCTAGTATAGTGGTTTATTACAAAAACCAACTGTATATTTGCTAAGTTCAACTATAATCTAAAGCTGCAAAGTGGATTCAATAATCTAAGCTAAGATCAAAAGATGAAGTCTTCATTTAAAATCTGAAAGTAACTAGTCATGGGATGCTTAAAAGCATAATCTTCTTGAAATAACAGCATTCAAACTAGGGCTAGTAACCCATGCGTCTAATTCATATAAAATTCATGCTAAATAATGAAAATAATGAAAATTCAATTCTAAATCTTGAAATTACTACAAGATGCATGAAAATACGAAAGTAAACATGAAATTCTTCATCTAAATTACTTCAAATATCAAAATATTTCAATTAGGAATATTAGGTATGAACCCTAATATGAAAATTCATGAAATCTTAACTTAAAATAAGTTTTGGGCACAAGGATGAGAGGGCATCCTTGTTCATAAACCCCACATACCTTAATTGATGAGATTGAATAAAAATCATGATTTTGAATTCGTATTTGTGCTTTTGAAAATGACCTCTTGAAGTCCTTGAATTGGGAATCCTTAGTTTTGAGCTATCTTGGAAAAAAATGGAGGAAATTTGATTTCTTGGAGATTAAGTTTTGAGTTTTAGGGATTTCTTAGAGAGTAACTTGATGAAAAGTAATCATAGAATGCTTAGAATAGATTTAATCCTGTGTTTTTCATGACTTGGAGGCTTGGGAATTGACTAAATTGCCTTTTAAAATTTAACTTGAAAACTGGAAAATCCCGATTTGGCCATCTACCGTGATGCGCCACTATTGCGGTGGCTCACTAGAAAGGGATGAGCTCAATTTTCCCTATCAACACGATGCGGGGCTATTACGTTGGGCTACTAGAAAAGGGACGAGCCCCATTTTATCCATCACCACAACATGATGAAATCACATCGCCTTACTAGAAAAAGGATGAATGGGAACTGGACTTTCACCGCATCGTGGTGCCTTTCAAAATGCCATACTGTTTTACTAAAAATGCCATAACTTCTCAATCGAGTATCGGATTAAGGAGAAATTGGTATCGTTGGAAAGCTGAGTCAATTATCTACACATTGGTGGCTCTAGAGCTGGAAAATTCTACATGTATCAAGAGTTATTCATTTTCAAAGATAACACTTGCCATTTTAGGAGCTGGAAAAGTCTGAGGTATTACAATATCTCCCCCTTGGGAACATTCGTCCTCAAATATGGCTAGTTAAAATGAAGATACTAAGGGACTGAGGCTATATGCTAGAATGTACAACTGAAATGAGCTATATGATTGAATTTAAAACATTCTGAGTGACTGAACTAATTTGCGAGTGCATGAATTTACATGAAGATAACTATATGCCTGAATCCAAGACTGGAAAAGAACTGCATTAAGAAAGATTGTTACCTTCGGCCGAAGGACATGACTAGAAACTCAAAATGACCATAACGGGTTCTGAAATCTATTTTTGGAATATCACATTCCCTTACTCTAAGCTGATGATAGCCGGATCTAAGGTCTATCATTGAGAATTAACTTGCACCTTGGAGTTGATCAAATAAGTCATCAATTCTGGGGAGAGGAACTTTGTTTTTGACTGTGACTTTATTCAGCTGATGGTAGTTAATGCACATTCTCAAAGAACCATCTTTCTTCCGTATGAATAAGATGAAAGCACCCTATGGAGAAAAACTGGGCCTTATGAAACCTTTATCTAAAAGATCTTTAAATTGCTCTTTTAACTCTTTAAGCTCGGCTGGAGCCATGCAATATGGTGGAATAGAGATGGGTTGAGTATCTAGGAGAAGGTCAATACCAAATTCTATTTCCCTATCGAGAGGTACCCCTTACAAATCTTTGAGAAAGACATCATAAAACTCATTGACTACGCAAACTGACGGAACTGTTGGGGTCTCTGACTTAGTGTCTTTAACTCGAACTAAATGATAGATACACTCTTTTGATATCAACTTTCTGGCTTTATTATAGGATATAAAATGACTCTTGGAAGACACTTAATTACCTTTCAACTCAATGATTGGTTCATTTAGAAACTGAAACTTCACCATTCGGGTGCAACAATCTATGGATGCATAACAAGAATAGATCTAATCCATTCCAAGGATAAGGTAAAAGTCAACCATATCTGACTCTATTAGGTCTGCTAATATGATCTTATGAAGGACAGTGATAGGACAGTTTCTATAGATTCGTTTGGCAACAACTGACTCACCCACTGAGGTAGAAACTAAGAAGGGCTCAGGGATCTTTTTAGGACCTATTTCGAAATTTACTACAACTAGTGGGGTCACATAAGAGAAATTTGACTCAGGGTCTAACAACATATAAATATTAAGATGAAAGACACGAAGTATACCAGTGATAATATCTGGTGAATCCTTCTCTTCCTGATGTGATGGTAAAACATAAAACCGATTATGGCACTGACTGCCACCGGTACTAGATGATACACCGTGAGAAGGAATTGGGTGACCAAAAAGAGCAGGTGCACTAGTAGCCTGAGTCTGGGGACGAACATCCCTGTTTCCCTACTTATGACAACCATAACAACCGTTTTGTCCCAACAAACACTCACTAGGATGATTCTTACCATACTTAGCACATGAAGGATAACTGGGCTTTCCACTTACACTATTCTGACATCTGGACATAGATGTCTTACCCCACTGCTCTTTCCTAGCTCTAGGAGCGAGAGCAATAGCTTAAGATGGAACTAGCATAGATGAACAATTCTGAAACTAGAAATGATTTCCCTCTCTAAACCTAGTCTGACCATACTCAAACTGCCCAGTTCTAGCCTTTTTATTTTCCCTCTCTCTTTCCATCAACTTTTTTGGCTTATCTTCTAGGCATAAATCATCAACCTAGAAAGATCCATTCTCCAATAGGCATGGAAGTCCTACACTACTTGACCACTAAACTAGATACTTCAATAACAAACTTACTCTTACTCGCTCTAGGGTCGGCCATTGTATCAGGGGAATATTTAGACAACTGGTTGAATTTAAGAAAGTACTCCTTCATAGTCATCGAGCCCTGCCTCAAGTTCACAAACTCCTATACCTTAGCTTCTCTAATTTCATGCGGAAAGAACCTTTCTAGAAAAAAATCCTGAAATACCTGCTAACTCACAGGAGTGACATTCTTGCCTCTACTATTCTTCCACATAACCACCCAATCATACTCTATATCCTTTAATCTATAGGATGCCAACTCTACACTCTCTACCTTAGAAAGATACATAATCTAGGTGATCTTCTTTACCTCATCTAAATAAAGCTGTGGGTCCTCACCTGCTTTTGACCCAAAGAAATCTGGCGAATTCATTCTCATGAAGTCTCTAATTCTTGCTGCTGCTAAATCACTATTCTGCTGAAGTAGGACTGCCGCCTGATGGTTTCCCTAAACATTGACAGTCACTGTCTGGGCCAATACTTGAAAAACAGCTAAAAATTTAGCATGTGATACATTCTCATTTAGAGGGTCAGTAGGCTGGGGTGGCTAGTTCTTATTTCTATGGGTGTTAGCTCAACGAGAAGGCATATTCAAATGTCACATAAGAGCCCGAGTTATTTAAAAGTAGATAAACATATTATAAGCATAATAAATCATGAAAGAAAGAAATGATTTCCTAAAAATGTCCCATAGCCTCTTGCTTATAAATGTAGATCACTTCGCACCCATGATCAAGACTCTACGTAACGTGACTTGTCTGACTCCCTAGGACTCTTATAACCTTAGGCTCTGATACCAAGTTTGTAATGCCCTAAAAATAGGTCCCAAGATGTCACATGGTGCTCAAGACTATGAGTAGCCTTAAGCTAACCCTATCAGCCTTCTACTAAATCTTTAAGCTCATAATAAAGGAAATGTAGATATATGATCAAAGCTAAAATACAGAAATCTGTCTGAGCTAATCTAAAATTATCTAAATATAATATCTGCAATCACTAGACTCAAGAGTTTGATAAATCAATACTAAAAATCTAAATCAAAGCTAGCAGACTGACAAGCCTCTACTACTAATAATTGGAGACCCACAGGGACAGACCCCCAGCTGACTCGAACTATCTGAAAATACTGAATCATCTATACTAATAAGATGAAAAACAGAATGACTAAGTCCCCAAACTATGAGGACTTACCAACTATTGGGATGTAGATGGCGATGCTCAAAATCACTTACGTTGCTAAAACTGAGCACCGAACCTACATTATAAGATAATGTAGCGCATAGACGTATATATGGATCAGTACTTTGGATTGTACTGAGTATATAGGGGTGAATTCATAAATAAAATAATATCTCAGCGTTATCATTATTTATAAAATAATGCATGCTAAATATAAATGACTCACATAAGCTGGAATATCTGAAAGCTGTAAATCATAATCAAGAATAGGAAAACATGTTGCATAAATCTAGTGAGTCATAACATTTAGTTTCTAAAAAATGTACTGGTATTTTGTCTGTAAATCATATTGTCTAAGTGTAGAAAGGACTCACTTCTGTATCTATAACCCAAAATCTGAAATCTCATAGCTAAAGCCATATGTAAAGCATTATCTGAATATAACTGTGAGCCTTTACACTTAGTTTCTAAAAGCTGTTCTGTTAAAATTATTCTGTTCTGTAAGGTTTTACTAATAGGGAGGTTCTTCTAACTAATATAAACCATGTGAGATATCATGGAGCCCAACGTTTAGTTCTTTTATGGGAAAACCTCACATTGGGAGAGGTGTCATACTCTTGCCAGGGAGTATAACCTATTCTAAGTGATCACATCTGTATCTGTCATCCATATAGAAATGGGAATAATCTGATAATCTGAACCCACATTGGCTCGTAGTTTTGGAGCATGAGAACATACCCAACTCGCTACTAAATACTACTCTCTTTAATCTGTATGCTCATTCTATTTGAAATTCACTTTAAAATATAGTATAGTGGTTTATTACAAAACCAACTGTATATTTGCTAAGTTGAACTGTAATCTGAAACTATAAAGTAGATTGAATGTCTAAGCAGTGATCAAAAGATCAAGTCTTTATTTAAAATCTGAAAGTAACTAGTCATGGGATACTTAAAAGCATAATCTTCTTGAAATAACTACATTCAAACTAGGGTTAATAATCCATGCGTTTAATTCATATAAAATTCATGCTAAATAATGAAAATAATGATAATTCAATTCTAAATTTGGAAATTACTGCAATATGCATGAAAATATGAAAGTAAACATGAAATTCATCATCTAAATCACTTCAAATCTCAAAATCCTTCAATTAGCAATATTGGGTATGAACCCTAATTTGAAAATTCAAGAAATCTTAACTTAAAACAAGTTTTGGGCACAAGGATGACAGAGAATCCTTGTTCATAAACTCCACATAACTTAATTGATGAAATTGAATAAAAAGCTTGATCTTGAATTCCTATTTATGCTTTTGAAGATGACCTCTTGAAGTCCTTGAATTGGGAATCCTTAATTTTTAGCTATCTTGAAAAAAGAATGGAGGAAATTTGATTTCTTAGAGATTACGTTTTGAGTTCTAGGGTTTTCTTGGAGAGTAACTTGATGAAAAGTATGCATAGAATGCTCAAATAGGTTCAATTCTGTGTTATTCACGACTTGGGGGCTTGGGAATTGACTAAATTTCCCTTTTAAAATTTAACTCAAAAACTGGAAAATCCCTATTTGCCCACCCAGCGCGATGTGCCACTATTGCGGTGGCTCACTAGGAAAGGGACGAGCCCTGTTTTTCCCACCAATGTGATGCGGGGCTATCGCGTTGGGCTATTGGAAAAGGGACGAATCTTATTTTGTCAATCATCACAACGCGGTGAAATTACATCTCCTTACTGGAAAAAGGATGAATGGGAATTGGACTTTCACCATAATGCAACTTAATTGCGGTGCTCCCCTATAAAAAAGCCATACTATTTTACTAAAAGTGCCAAAACTTCTCAATCGAGGATCGAATCAAGGAAAAATTGATATCGTTGGAAAGTTGAGCCAATTATCTACACATTGCTGGGTCTAGAGCTTGAAAATTCTACACGTATCAAGAGTTATTCATTTTCAAAGATAACCCTGACATTCTAGGACCTAAACTGAGCTAGAAAAAGTAAGGGGTATTACAGTGATCCTATGTTGTGACTCACTTAGAGTGTATAGCGGGATTAGGATTGATTTCTTCATTTTATGGATAGTGTAATTGGGTATGATCTCTTTGATAGTTATATCATAGAAAAGTGGTGGATCTGACACGAACCAACTGGGGGCCTTGTCGTAATAGGCATTCCAAGTCCAACCAGGATCGGGGATCACCCATTGTTACCCAACCCAACCACCATTAGCATACCTTGAGTCGGATGAATACCAAACATATAACAATATAGCATAGCTGAACAAGGAATGACTTTGTGATAGGTCTATTCCAACCCTATCAAGTTATCCCGTCACACCAAGCCGTACCAACCAAACCATTAATGCCAAACCAATACCGAAACTAGGGCCATAAAACAGGACAAGACCAAATGAGATCCAAAATATAATATGATTAATCCCAAAATGAAATACAGTGGAACAGTGAGAAATTATGTCCAGTGATGTTAGCCCTAATTCCAATGCTAATATAAAGGCTGATACCAATACCGATGCCACCTATTTCAATCCATAGCAGTACCACAAAGCCTCTAACCAAAAGAGTAAGAATATTCGGTTGGGACATGCCCCCAACCATAGCCAAAATCAATATCCATAAATAAGATAAAATGTCTAAAAATATCCATAACATGAAATGGAGCCTTCTGGAAAGATGGAAGCTCACCACTTTAATCCAACAGCTGTCCCTGAGTCAATTACTACATAGGAGGAGTTGAACAACCGGTTCTTGCATACCATGGGTATGTAGCTGCCCGAAGACGGGTTAGTAAGTAATCGCTAACATGAAATCAGGATAAGGATAATATAATTCCATTTATAAAACCAAGTAAAACCATTCATATGAACACAACCATACATACATACATATATATATATATATAACCATTCCAGGAAAGGGAATCGGTATAGCATGCCATTAAAACCTTTACCTAGGCTATGTAACTTTGCCAGACTAAACCACCTATGGGATATATAGGATTAACTCTCCCTATTGAAAGGGCCCCAGTGTGTGCATACTCACGACCAGGGAAGAAAACATGGGATGACTACTACATCCCCCAAAATATAGTGTGACATCATGCACACGGCCACCAAGACCAAACCTCACATCGACAAATATGAGTTTCTAATTTTGGTCACCATGGACCTCTACCATCCCCGACTTTGCTACATACCCCGCCATTATTGCTTAATTAAAACCATTACCAAGAAACCAACCAATTCATTAACCATTTATTAACCAAGGCCATTAATAGTAGTATCGTCATACCAAAATAACTTGCAAGTATTATCTTTAGCCAAACCTTAGGGGATTCCATGTACCTCACATGATTTCTAATTTACCAAAACCATGGACACAAAGGCCTTTTAAATCCATTTAAAACCAATTAAATCATTCATACCATTTAGGGCTCCATCACCAAGTTTAAACCATGCATAAGTTTCATTGGAAAACCAACATTATAGTGGAAACATTGTTAAAGAATTTTATCAAACACTTTGGGGGCATAGTATTTCCAAAACCAAAATCCATTACCAAAGAACCATTCCCATGAAACCAATTATCCAAAACCACCATTAATGCATACAAACGCATAATTAAAACATGGGAAAACCATAACCAAGCATTTCAAACCAAAACCCCCAATTATATTTGAAAATCCAAAATCATGCAATAATGAAATCATAAAAATATTTTATAAAACCATTCCTTTAGTTGGAACTAACAATGAGGGAAGATAACATACCTTAATTGACAAATTAGACCGACAAAAATCCCCAACAAGATCCCTAAATTAATCCTTTAGTTGAAATCCTAGCTTTCTTGCCCAAAAGCTTTTGAGAGAATTATAGAGTGTTTATGAAGAGTTTCTAAGTATTAATGAATAGAATAATAGGGTAATAGCCTCCCAAGAGATTTAGAAGTCATGGGACCTTATTAGGATAAGTGGAGAAATGTCCAAAATACTCCCACTTAAGTTGCACAAAAATCTCATCACCGCGGTACGACTGACCCTCGTGAGTCGTACCCTTCAATATGAGTGGTACCCACCACTAGTATCAAAATCCTTAACCCATGTACCCAACACTCTCCAGTGTACGACTCATCCTACCCAAGTCGTATTGACAACATACGATCCGTATCCTTTACCTATATGGCTGGCAAGATAGAATCACAGAAGGTTTGAACACTGACCACCATAAGAGTCCTGGGTACGACTCATACCCTAGATTATGGCCTTTGATGAGCTACTCATACTACGATCCAACTTAATTTACCAAGTCAAAGGTTAAGTCAAGGAACCAAATAATCCGTATCCAACCATACAACTCGTACAACTAAGTTGTACCCATTCCAGCGACCAAAATCCATACCGTCAACCAACACTGGTCAGCATACGAATAGACTATGCCATTTGTACCTAACATAAGGATCATACCCATGATTCATATTGTGTCCAGAGACCAGAATTCCAGGAAATTTTCTAAGGTCTAGAAACAAGGGTATTTTAGGATCGATGGTGGGTATTGACATATTTTGATTATAGAAAGTGATTTAGATATTCTCTAGAGAGTTATGGTTTAGTTGGGATTAAGAAAGTATTTCAATTATTTGGATGGAAAATTGTGAGTAAAGAAAGTTACAACTTGAAGGTTTGTTTAAAGTTGTATGCAAGTGTTATTAACAGTATGTGTTCATGAGTTGTTTTTTATAGGAGGTTCACTTTTATGTATTTCTGGTTTGGGTTAATGTCGTATTCATAATATCAACTTCATGGGGTGGTACGTATTAGGGTGTGCAAGAAAAACTTATAGTGGATCAGATTTGGTTACACCAACCTAGAAGGATTATGTTTAAAGATTCTAGTTGGATAAAGGAAGTTTTTCAAGCGTTCATGCCTTGCATACTTATTATTTCCTTAGTGATTGGCCTTTGTTTCATAGTGGTATTTTATGGTATTGAGTCACTCCTTAGTTATATTTGAAGAGTCTCAGCTCATAGGGGCTTATTTTGGTTCGGAAAGAGTGTTAAATGGAAACAAAAGTTACTTGTAGTAAATGTTACTTCTATAGCTAAGTTGACTAATGGGATATTTTGCTCATGAGTTGTAATTTTTCAGTAAGTGTTACTATGCCATAGTTCATATGATGAATAAAGTAATGAATGGAAAATTAAGTTGTGGAGAACTTAAGGGACAATTTCATAACGATTGTGATACATTCAGAGTTTAGTTGAAAATTAAAGTAAAAAATTTGGTCCTTATAGTATGGTTTTTAGTAACTTATGCAAAGTTCTGCATTGATCTTCCTGAATTTAAAGACGACTTTATGGGTTCGATAGTCTAGAGACTCATAGCATGAGTGCAACAAATCCATCCCCAATATGACATCAAAATCCACCATATCTAATTCAATCAGATCCAACAAAGTTTCTTTACTACCAACAGATACCACCCACCTCCTCTAGACTTTTCTAGCTATTACAAAGTCACCTACTAGGGTAGAAATAGAAAAAGGGTCTGAAACACACTTCGGACCAAAACTAAAATACACAGCCACAAATAGGATCACATAAGAGAGAGTGGACCCTAGATCAAGAAAATAGTACATATCACAAGAAAAGAGTTTTAACATACCAGTCACGACATCAAGCAATGCCTCGGACTCTTGTCGGGTAGTGAGAGTATAAAGATGGTTTTGACCAAAGTTAGAGCCAGATGGGGAACCCTTTGGTGCCGGAGCTAAAAAAGAGGCAACAGAAACCTTGTTAGCACTCGAGACAACCTTACCAATAGGATATCATATTCCCTGACTGACCATATTTGAAGCACCTTTCCCTTCTGTTATCTAAAAAACCCTGATGCAATCTACCATAAGGCCTATAGGGAGGACATAATGGAGTTAACTGACCCCACTAGCTTGAGATTGGGCACCCTATGCCCTAAAGTTGTCGAAACCATGGAAACGTATATCACCCAATTGATTTGGGTAGGGAGCACTAACCGTCGAGTAAGATCCAGAATTTACCCACTTCACTTACCACCATCCTTGCCTCTCTACTGTAGGCCACCACCCTGCTCAGAGAACCTGAACTTCTTGCCCTGCCTCTCCCCTATCTTAACCTGCTTTTTTTTTCTTTCTTTACCTGTTGCATGTACACAACCAATATGGAGATATCCATGTCCTTGATCAATAAGGCAGCTTTACTTTCCAAATTTAAGTATCACGACAAGCTGGAAACAAATTTCCTCATCTTCGCTCTCATACCAAAAACCATCTCTAGAGCATACCACAATAACTGGTGAAACTTCAAGCCATACTCCTTGATCGACATCTTACCCTGCTTCAAATTAACAAACTCTTCTTCTTTCGCTTACCTTAACTCCTGAGGAAAGAAGTGATCCAGAAAAGCATTAGAAAAATCCTCCCATAGAGATGACTCAACTTATCACCCCTTAACTGTTCCCATTCCTCATACCATTGGTACGCCACATCCTTCTGCTGGTAGAAAGAAAACATCGCACCCTCCATATTCGTGGCATGCATAACTCTAAAACTTTTTTCCATCTCATCCAGAAAACCTTGAGGATCCTTCTCAACCGTAACACCTGAAAAAGTTAAAGGGTTCAACCTTATGAACTGGACAACCCTTGTGGCCTGAGAAGATGGAGTAACAAAAATGCCATAGCTTCTAATTATGCCAACATATGAATGGACTGACGAAACTCGACGATCGTCACTTCAGCATGAGGAGTTTAAGATAGACTAGAGGGAACCGGTTGAACTCCTGGAGGACAATGAGGAACTAGACCCCTAGACCGGGTGTGGATCCCATAAGTAGAGTGTGTCCCATCAATATTGTCCCTAGTTGGGATAAAAGAGTTTCCGTGAGCTTCAGATCATAGAGGCATGATTTGGAAAGAAAACAAACAGGAATTAGAAAAGAATATAGGACTCAGACTCTAAAGTTTGAGAACAAAACAAAAGAAAGAGAAACATTCATAAATGCCTTGTTGCCTCTTTTTTATGAGTATGGTACGCTACACACCCATGAAAGAGACTCTACTAGACATAGCTTTGTGGACTCCCAATTGGCCATGAACCTAGGTCTCTGATACCAATCTGACATGACCCGAACCAGGGCCTAGTCGTGTCGGGTGGCTCAAGCCTAACCGGGACTAGAGATCTCCCCTAATATCCAACCATAATTGCCCTGCAACCTATGTCAAATCAATTCTAAACATGTAATAAGATATAATAATTATAATTGAAAGACAATAATAAAATCCATAACCAAAACTAACCAAACATCCAACCAAATGTCCAACCTATGTCAGCCCTAATACCAATACTAATGCCAAGGATGGTACTAATACCGACACCGTCCATGCCCATACTAGTCACAAGAAGCCTCTAATGAAAAATAAAGAACATCCTATCGGGACATTTCCCCGACCATAGCCAAAACCAAAGTCCAAGAAATAAACAAAAGTATGAAAATATATCCACAACATAAAATGGAGTCTTTCAGAGTATGGAAGCTCGCCACTTCAGTCTGACACGAAATTGTCCCCTAATCCAATCACTTAGCAGGAGGAGTAATATGGTCGATTCCTGCATCGCGTGCGGATACATATCTTGAAGATGGGTTAGAGGGTGAACACAAGCATGTACTTAAGAATAAGTATAAATTAATGCCAAAATTTAAAACCTAGCAAATAACCATATGCAATCGCATACATATATACAAATATACCATGTCGGGAAATGGAACCGGGTTTAGCATGCATTTAAACCCTTAACTTGGGGCTATGTAGTTTGACCGTCTTAAAACCATTTACGGGCTATATGGGTCAAGTGTTACCCCTTGAATGGGCTCCGGGGATTCCCGTTTACCATTCGCCCTCCATGATACATTTATACAAGTATAACTTAGGGGATTCCCGTGTACCCCGCAAGTATTTGGTTACTATGACCAACTCTCATATCGACAACATGAGTTTATACTGTCCATCTATCGGACTCACACCTTCACGATCCACTATTACACCCCGCCATTATTTTCCAACTAAAATATTTAGCACATAACTAAATCCCCAATTCCAGGAGTTAATTACCAAAGCTTTATGAAGCGGTATCGTCATACCGACTATAGCTTGTAAGGAATGTCATTAGCTAATACTTAGGGGATTCACTTGTACCCTATAGGATTTTCAATCAATCAAAACCATGGCCACCATGGCCTTTCCAAATCATTAAACTAAATCAAACCAGTTTAGGTCCCATTACCATATTATGCAACACATGGTTTTCAATAAAAGTAAAACTATATGACAAAACCAATCTCATAGGCATTTTAACAAACATATTGAGGGCATATAGTTTCCAAAATAAAAACCAAGTACCAATTGACCATTCCCATGCAACCACATGTTCAAGCCACAATTACAATATGAGAACTATGAGTAAAACCATGCGTAAACATTATCCAACCAAGAACAACTAAAACCCCCAACATATATTTCAAAACCAAATCAATACCATAATATTACCATGAAAACAATTAAGTATAACATGTTTTTAGTTTGAAATAACAATGAGGGAGGAGCAACATGACTTAGATACCAAAAAATATGGAGAGAAACCACCCTTGAGAGCCTTAATTAACCACCTTGAGGAAACCATAGCCTCCTTTATAACCAAGAGATTGAGAGAGATTTGAGAGTTTTTTAGGAGTGTTTGATTTGGGAATAGTAGGTTAATAAATCCCCAAGAGTGTTTTAAGTCGTGGGGTCAAAAGAAGTTAAGAGGGGAAATATCCAGAATACCCCCAACTTAAACTGTAAAAATTCCCACAAGTAGGTACGGTTGGATCCCTCTACTCATACCTGCATCATATGAGTGGTACCAACTAGTCGTACCTAGGGTATAAGGTTGAACATCCACACACTGTCCACCATACGACTCCCCTTAACCCACTTGTACCCATAACATACTAGTAGTATCCATAACTCGTATCCAAGACAAAATCAAAGGGGTTAGACACTGGACAACGTACGACTCCACTATACTACTCGTCCCCTATCTTCACGGCTCATAGTGAGCCACTCGTACTCAGAGCCAAGTCATGTCACTAAGTTTCTGATTAAGTGAAGGATCAACCCAATGACCCGTCACCAAACTATACGACCCGTACTACCAAACCATAACCACAATAGAAACTTTACTACCAAACATTGGACATCCTACAAGTTGGGTCAGCTGACCCATACCCTTACAATATGACTCGTATGGTGAGTTGTATGATCAATAGAAAGCTAAAACGTTAGGAAATTTCCTAAGGCCTAAACCCAGAGTGTTTCGACTTCCCCCACTTGGATCATTCATCCTCGAATGATGGAACAAGGTAGTACAAGCATGATTTACACCCCAACACCTTAAATCTGACCCTTAACTAAGATAGAAAACAAAGACGCAAGGAAATCAATCTTTTCTTTAACTAAGTTAGAAAACAAAAGTATGATGAAGAACACATACCTTTCGCATGAATTTTTAGAGCAGAAAATAGGAACGGATACTTGAATTTCATGTGTTAATAAGCTTCCCAAGTAGCCTTTTCAACATTGTGATTCCTCCATTGAACCTTCACCAAAGCCACGTCCTTGGTTCGCAACTGAAGATCCTGCCAATCTAAGATCTCAGTTGGGACCTCCTCATAAGACAATGTATCCAAAATACCAATATCCTTGATAGGAAAGATTTGAAAGGGATCATCCATACACTTTCTAAACACAAAAACATGGAACATAAAGAGAATGGAGCTCAAACTAGAAGACAACTCCAACTCATACATAACATTGCCATTCCTTTTAAAAACCATGTACGGACATACATACTAGGAACTGAGCTTCCCCTTCTTACCAAACCACATTACTCCCTTCATGAGAGACACCTTCAAGAACACCCTATCCCCAACCTCAAACTCTATTTCTCTTTGTCTCATATTTACATAGGACTTTTGGTAAATTTGGGCATTCTTAAGTCTAACCCAAATCACCTTCACCTTCTTTGTGGCTTGTCGAACAAAATACGGGCCAAACATATCCACCTCACAAAGCTTGAACCACCCAATAGGAGACCTATATATTCTACCATAAAATACTTCAAATAGAGCCATCCCAATACTAGAGTGGTAGCTATTATTGTAAGCAATCTGTACAAGGGGTAAGTGCTAAACCCAACTACCTCCATAGTCAATCATGCAAGCACGAAACAAATCCTCTAATGTCTGAATAATCCTTTCTTCTTGCCCATCTGACTATGGGTGGAAGGTAGTACTCAGACTCATCTTAGTCCTCAAGACTTTCTGAAATGACCACTAAAAGTGAGAGGAAAAATCTGTACCACAATCCAAGATGATAGAAATATGTAACCCATGAAACTTCACAATCTCATGAAGATACAACCTTACATAATCCTCTGCCGAGAAGTTAGTCCTTACTGGCAAAAAGTGACCTGAGTTTTTATCCTATCCACGATGATCCAAACTGAATCAAACTATTTTTGAGACTGAGAAAGTCCGTTAATAAAGTCCATGTTGATCACTTACCACTTCCACTCTGACAACTCAATTTCTTAATATAAGCCTTCGGGTCTCATATGCTCATTTCACTTATTGGCACACTATACACTTGGCCACAAAATTTGCCACATCTCTCATCATATTATTCCACCAATACATCTCCTTGAGGTCATGATACATTTTTGTCAAACCAGGATGAATGACATAGTGCGACTCATACGCCTCAAACAAGATCTTTTCTCGTAAACCATCTATATAAGAAACATATAATATCCCTTGGTACCATAAAGTACCATCACCACTAATCTCAAAGGCCATCACTTTCTGCCTTCAAAAATCACCCTTGATCCTTATCAAGATAGGATTTAACTCTTGCTTCTTCTTAATTTCAGCACCACAAGATGACTGCATCACTTTCTGAATGAAAACACCACCATCCTTAGACTCTAAGAGACAAATTCCAAGGATAGACAAATGGTGAATGTCCTTTACCAACTCACGTTTCTTTTTATCTACATGAGCTATACTTCCCATGGATAACCTGCTAAGAGCATCAACAACCACCTTAGCTTTACTTGGATGGTAGTGAAGACTCATGCCATAATCCTTGAGCTACTCAAGCAATATCCTTTGCCTGAAGTTAAGCTCTTTCTGAGTAAACACATTCTGCAGGCTCTTATGATCAGAAAATATATCCACATGCACTCCATAAAAATAGTGACGCTAGATTTTCAATGCAAACACCACAACTAACAGTTCTAGGTCATGAGCTAGATAATTTATCTCATCCACCTTTAATTGCCTAAAGTCATAAGCTATCACCTTACCATGTTGCATCAAAATAAAACCAAGCCCCTCACAGGACGTATTACAGTAGACCATAAAACCATCAGTGCCTTCAGGGAAAGTCAAAACCAGAGCCGAAGTAAGCTTATCCTTCAACTTTTCAAAACTACCCTCACAAATAATAATATATAAGAACATTACCTTCTTCTAAGTCAACTTAGTTAATAGGGAAACTAGGGAAAAAAATCTCTCCATAAACCTCCTATAGTAGCTAGCCAAACCAAAGAAGCTTTGAATATCGATTAGAGTCATGGGTCTAGGCCACTTCTTAACCATTGCAACCTTTTACGGATCAACCATGATCCTTTCACTTGAAATGATATGACCCAACAATATGACAGCGTTCAACCAGAAGTCACATTTTATAAACTTGGCATACAACTATTGCTCTTTCAGTGTCTGCAACACAACACGAAAATGATTGGTATGATCTACCTCGCTCTTAAAGT
Organism: Capsicum annuum; assembly: GCF_002878395.1. Taxonomy (NCBI): domain Eukaryota; kingdom Viridiplantae; phylum Streptophyta; class Magnoliopsida; order Solanales; family Solanaceae; genus Capsicum; species Capsicum annuum. The sequence goes on from NC_061118.1 coordinate 97,150,028, forward strand.
ACACCAAAATATCGTCTATGAATACAATCCAAAAACTGATGAAAGACCCTATTCATCAAATCCATGAATATCGCAAGGGCATTTGTCAAACCAAATAACATCGCCAAGAACTTAAATTGCCATACCGAGTATGGAAGGTAGTCTTAGTGACATACTCCTCCCTAATCTTTAAACGGTGATACCAGAATTAACGATAAAACTTGGAGAAAAACTTAGTACCCTGCAACTGGTCAAACAAATCATATATTCTTCTAAGGGGATACCTATTCTTTACCATCACCTTATTTAACTATTGATAATCAATACACATCCGAAGGGAACCATCCTTCTTAAGCACAAATAATACCGATTCTTCCCACGGGGGCACACTAAGACATATGAAACCTTTATCTAAAATATCCTTTAATTTCTCCTTAAACTCCTTCAACTCAGTCGAAGCCATTCTATACGAAGGAGTAAAAATTAGACGAGTGTCCAAAATAAGATCAATCCTAAACTCAATCTCTTTATTAGGAGGAACACCAGGTAGGTTATTAGGGAAGACCTCAGGAAATTCACTTACCATCAGGATAAAATGGAAGAAAGGACCATTCGAGTTAGAATCTTTAACCCAGACTAGATGATAGAGGCACCCCTTGGAGATTAATCTCTAATATCTAATATACGATATGAACTTTCTCTTAGGAGATAGGGAACTACCCTCCCACTCAATAACTGACTCATTAGGGAATTTAAAGACAACCTTATGGGTACGATAGTCTAAGGATACATAGCCCGAGTGAAACCAATCCATCCCTAATATGACATCAAAATCCACCATATATAATTCAAAGAGATCTACCAAAGTTTCTATACTACCAATAGATACCACACCCCCTACAGACTTTTCTAGAAATCACAAAGTCACCTACCGAGGTAGAAATAAAACAAAGGTCCGAAACATACTCAAATCTCTCTCAAGCTCTCTTAACCAAACTTCACAACCACAAAAGGGGTCACATAAGAAAGAGTGGACCCCGAATAAACTAAATAGTACACAACACAAGAAAAGATTTTCAACATACAAGTCACGACATCAGGTGATGCCTCAAACTCCCATCGGGTAGTGAGAGTATAAAGACAGATTCGACTTGTACTGGTTTCAGATGGTGCACCCTTTGGTGCCAGAGCTGAAAAAGAGGAACCAAGAACAATGTTTTTCCATGAGGCAACCTTACCAACAGGATAATTTCTAAGCATATGCCCTGGCCGACCACAGTTGAAGCACATGTACCTTCTCTAATCATAAAAACACCAATGTAATCTACCATAAAATCTGCAAGAAGGATAATATAGAGCTAATTGGGCCCCGCTATCCTGATTAGGAACCTTGTGCCCTAAAGTTGTCGCCACCATGGAAACACCTATCACCTAATGAATTTGGGTGGGGAGCACTGGTCATCGAGTAAGATCCAAAATAACCCCACTTCTTCTTAGGCCACATACCACCATCCCTACCACTCTACTATTAGACACCACCCTGCTCAGATAATCTAAACTTCTTGTCCTGTCTCTTTTCTTTCTCCACCTATTACATAAGCATAACCAACCAAGAGATATCTATGTCCTTGATCAACAAGGTAGTTTTACTTTCTAAAATCAAGTCTTGGGACAAATCAAAAGCGAACTTCCTCATCCTCGCCCTTATACCAGAAACCAACTCCGAAGCATACCATGATAACTGGTGAAACTTCAAGGCATACTTCTTGACTGACATTTTACCTTGCTTAAAATTAACAAGCTCTTTCGCTTTTTCTTTTCTCAACTCCTAAGGAAAGAAATGATCTAGAAAAGCACTAGAAAAATCCTCCCACAGAGATGACTCAACATCTTCACCACTTGACTGTTCCCATTTATCGTACCACTATTATGCCACATCCTTCAGCTGGTAGGCGGCAAACTCCACACCCTCTACATTTATGGTATGCATAACTTAAAAAGTCTTTTCCATCTTATCTAAAAAACCTTAAGGATCCTTCTCAACCTTAATACCCACAAAGGTCAGAGGGTTTAACCTCACAAACTAGCCAACCCTTGTGGCCTTAGAAGATAGATTAATAAGAACGCTATGCTTAGATTGAGTAGCTACAAATTATGCCAACATGTGAATGGACTGACGAAACTCGACATTTGTCACTACAACCTGAGGAGTTTGAGATAGACTAGAGAGAACCGATGGAATTCCAGGAGGACAATCAAGAACAGTATCTATAGACCAGGTATGGATCCCATGAGTAGAGCGAGTCTTATCAACATTATCTCTAGTTAGGGTGGAAGAGTTTTTTTTAGCTTCAGATCATTGAGACATGATCTGAAAAATAAACAAATGGGAATTAAAGAAGAATTCAGGACTCAGACTCTATAGCTTGAGAATAACACACATGAAAGAAAAACTTTCCTAAATGCCTTATAGATTCCCTCTTATGAGTATGGCATGCTACACACCCTTAAATGAGACTCCACTCGACATGGCTTTGTGGACTCCCAATTTACCTTGAACCTAGGACTTTGATACAAATCTGACATAATTTGAACTAGGGCCTAGTCCTATCAAGTGCCTCAAGCACAATCAAGACTGGAGACCACCCCCAATACCCAACCATAACCTCCCTGCACCATATGTCGGATGAATTTTAAACATATAACAAGATAGAACAATTATAACTGAAAGAAAATAATAAAATCCATAACCATAACCAGGAAAACATCCAACCAAATTTCAAACCAGTGTAAGCCCTAATACCAATACCAGTACCAATTTCAAGGATGAGACCAATACCAACGTCGCCTATGCCCATACTAGTCACAAGAAGCCTTTAACATAAAATAAAGAACATCCTATGCGACGTAACCCTGACCATAGCCAAAACCAAAGTCCAAGAAATAAAAAAAAGTATGAAAATATATCCACAACATAAAATGGAGGCTTTCAGAGTATGGAAGCTTACCACTTCAGTCTGACACAAAGTTGTCCCCAAATCCAATCATTTAGCAGGAGGAGTAGTATGGTCCGTTCCTGCATTGCGTGGGGATACATTACCTGAAGATAGGTTAGCCAATGAATACTAGAATATGCTCAAAAATAAGGATAAATTAATGCCAATATTTAAAACCTAGTAAATAACTATATGCAATCGCATACATATATACATATATACCATATTGGGAAAGGAAATTGGGTTTAGCATGCATTTAAAATCTTAACCTGGGGCTGTGTAGTTTGACCATTCTGAAACCACCTATGGTCTATATGGGTCCAGTGTTACCCCTTGAACAAGATCCAATCAGTGAAGTCGTACGAACCTAAGATATCATAGGGGCCAGGGATTCCCGTGTATGATTTGCCCTCCATAATACATATATACAAGTATAACTTAGGGGATTATCATGTACCCCACAAGCATTTCGTCACCATGACCAACCCTCATGTCGGCAAATATGAGCTTCGAGTGTCCATCCATTGGACTCATACCTTCACGATCAACTATCACACCCCACCATTATTTTCCAATTAAAATATTTAGCACATAACCAAACCACAAATTTCAAGAGTTAATTACTAAGGAATTATGAAGTGGTATCGTCATACCAGCTATAGCTTGTAAGAAATGTCATTAGCCAACACTTAGGGGATTCCCATGTACCCCATAGGATTTCTAATCAATTAAAACCATGGACACCAAGATCTTTCCAAATAATTTAATTAAATCAAACCAATTTAGGTTCTATTACCATATTATGAAACACAAGATTTTCATAAAAGTCAAACTATGTAACAAAACCATTCTCATAGGCATTTTAACAAACATGTTGAGGGCATATAGTTTCTAAAACCAAAACCAAGTACCATTTGACCATTCCCATGTAACCATATATTCAAATCACAATTATAATATGAAACCCATAAGTAAAAACATGGGAAAACATTATCCAACCAAAAACAACCAAAACCCTAAATACATTTCAAAACCAAATAAATACAATAATATTACCATGAAAACCATTAAGTAAAACATGCTTTTAGTTTGAAATAACAATGAGGGAGGAGTAACATGCCTTAGATACCAAAGAAGACAGAGAGAAATCACATTTGAGAGCCGTAATTAGCTACTTTGAGGAAACCCTTGCCTCCTTTTAAACCAAGAGCTTGCGAGAGATTTGGGATTGTTTACTTGGGAATAGTGGGTTAATGAAGTCCTAATAGTGTTTTAATTTATGGGGTCAAAATAACTTAACAGGGAAAATATCCAGAATACCCCCAACTTAAACTGTAAAAATTACCTCAGGTGGGTACGATTGGATCCCTCCACTCGTACCCATATCATATGAGTGGTACCATCCATTCATACCTAAAATAGAAGGTTGGACATCTATACATTATCCACCATACTACTCTCATTGCCCCACTTATACCCATAACATACGAGTAGTACCCATAAGTAGTATCCAAGATAGAATCAAAGACGTTGGACACTAGACAACACAAGACTCCACTCTACTATTCACACCCTATCCTCACAGCACATAGTAAGACACTCGTAATCATAGCCAAGTCAAGTCACTAAGTTTCATATTAAGTAAAGGATCAACTCAATGATAAATCACAAAACCATATGACCCATACCACCAAACCGTAACCACAATAGAAACTTGACCACCAAACACTGGTCATCCTACAAGTTGGATCACCTTACCCATACCTTTACTATACGACTTATATGGTGAGTTGTATGATCAACACAAAGGTAAAACTTCAGGAAATTTCCAAGGGCTAAAACCCAGTGTGTTTGAACTTTCTAGGACGAATGTAAGTTTTAGTGGTGGATATGGTAATGACCCTCACATTAAAATTTATAGGGTATTTGGATGTACTATTTTTAAATTACCTAAAAGCAAAAAGCAAAATACCAAAGGTAGGTAGCAATTTTCTTTTGGCTTTTGGCTTATTTTTGTACATTTTAGTCTCAAAGTAAAGTGCTTAAAAGTATTTTCTTTCATTGCTAGACACCTCCAAAAATAAAAAAATGTTCTTAAAAGACAAAAGCACTTAAAAGTAAGTCAATCCAAACACCCTCTTAGAATTCTTATATGTTTTTACCATTTTGCCCCTCCCTATGGTTGCCTTATTTGATTTTATAAGTTGCTGAGATGGTTGGCATGATCCCCAATGTATTTAAAGTGTTTTATTTGAGTTTGTGATTTTGAGTATCCTTAAGAGTATATGTTTGACTTTGATAAACATTTCATGATATGATCCACGAAAAATGATTCTAACATGTCCATTAGCTCTATAATTTCAATGTTGGGTTAGTAGAATAGTTGATCTTTCATTTGAAAACTAGTTCAATTTGTCCTTAAAGGGGTCCCTGCAGGTTAAATTGGTGAAAATAATCCTTTTTCAAAAATTTGATGTACATAAAAATTATCCAAGTAGAATTGTAGGTATGTTTTCCAAATGAATTTTTAGGGTCCGTTTGGTGACTTTTTGAACTTAGAGTTGTTTTTTTTCTTGTTCGTGGCTTATTTTTCACATTCATGACCCCATCTATTATATTCGTGAAGACTATTCAGCTAAGGCTTCATGATTGAATAGTGGATTCAATGTGATCTTGATGAATAATGAGTCTAGGTTGGTTTCTTTGCTTTATTGTGTTCACAGACTCAAGGATTACATACATGAGTGTCTTGGTTCAAATCACATCATGATCATGATTGAGTTCCCATTATTATGATGATCTTTTTTGTCTTGTTAAAAGGTTTACCTTTGCGATCACAGTGGATTTACCTAGATCGCGAGGCACCATATTCAAAACTTGTTAAAATATTTCTTTTCTCATTTTTTCTCCATTTTTTAACATTTAAAGCTTAGATTAAGGTAATCACAAAGGGGCTTTAACATTTCTTCTGTGGGAAAGTGCCCAAATCCTTATTCCATCTTTTTTCAATGATTTCATCTTCAAAACAACTATAAATCCTAAATTTTAAAAGTGAATTTAGGGTTTTTTTATTAGTCAAGTGTAGTAGGGTTTTTTCTTAAATTTGAGGCTCGTTTCCTATTTATTTTTGCCTGAATTTTCAATTGTAGATTTATATAACCTTGGAGAACGTATTTCTTAAATAAAATTTCTATCCTACCCCTTTTGTTTTTGAACTTATTTTTCAATCCTATATTGGATTTATCTTAAATAGTGTTAATATAGTTATTATTTCTTTGTTTTGACTTGTAGATTACATATTTGATTATGTTGGATGCACTTGATATTAATTCGAGGGAGTTGAGCTTTTGGTTTGGGTTTTGGATGGTGTTTATGCTTGCAGAATTTTATTTAAGCCAAGTTGAGATGTAACTTGACTTTTTCCAAAGTGTTTATGTGTCGTTGCTTGTTTGTTGTATATTTTGTAATGTTAAGAATTGGGGATCTCTCTGAGGTAAAATGGTGAGAATCTCAATGGAGACCAGAGTCCTTGATGGATTGTAGATATATAGTTGCTTATGCTAGTTAGTCTTACTACTCACAATTATCCTTAGAGTAGAATGTAGATATTTAACCTAGTGAACCCTATTGGTATTGAATTGCCTATTTTAGAGCTTTGAATCTTGTTAGAAAACTTTAATGTGATGATTGTAGTTTAATGCCTTGTTAGGGGGTAATTATGTTATTATCGCCTTTATTGATTGAATGTTTGAGCCTTTAGAGAATACCTAGAGTATGGCTATGCTTTTAATAGTTGATAAGACCTTATGGTTGGACCAAGTCAAGTTTGGGTAGTTCATGATTTATTATTATTGGGATTGTTGTTTATTTTATATTCCCCATATGGGCTATGTAAATATATTTATGGACTTGAGTAACTATTTATGATCATGTATTCAATTTGGCTTATATGCTTGCTTTATGATTTAAGGACATATATTATTGTAATGCCTGAGTGGGGGCTTGACTAGATGCTATTGGTAATATTTGTGCATTAAGTGCCTTATTTATTATAATGTCTCCTAAGTGGGGGATTGCCTTGTCATCATAGGCCTTTTATGTCCATTAGAATGTCTTATCTATTATTGTGTCGCTGGAAACTTGATATTATAGGCCTTATTTAAGAATTTAATTGCATTATAATTGTAGTGATGCTCGAGTGAATGGTTTGAAATGATAATATTGATACCTACATGACTATTTATTCTGATTGTGCCAAGATGACATTGATATCATAAATTATTGATATACTAAAAGTTGATTTTGAGCGTATTTATACATGTATTAAAATGAATTTGATCTTTATACTGATTGGTTGTGAGCATTACATCCTCATATCACACATCCATATTTATGAGGCATTAGTACCACTCAGATATTCTAATTTTTGTAGAAATGATAAGACACCTTATAAAATACCCATATCGAGGGATACGTAGGTAAGGTTGATTTGCGACATGAGATTAAGACTATATGAGTATAGGGGTGGCGACCCCCCTCCCTCTCCATGGGTCATACGTGGTAGCTACGAGCTCACTAGGTGTATCCAAAATGTTTTGTTATAACTTTTAAAATATTTCATCATCATCCCATCATCATCACTGCATTGTATTGCATTACTATTCTTTGTATGGTTTGATACTGTGTTTGTATTTACTCTTATACTGTATTTATGTATTAGGAGCTTATTTGTGATATTGTGTTTGAGCATTCATTTCACTTAATCACATTGTCTTATATCACCATATACTAATCTGTAGGTTGGAATATTATGATATGCAGGATACGGTAGAGGATTGATAAGAGAGACAGATGTGTAGCCCCTGTTGGTAATATGAGATACTCTTGTATATTTGTGCACTCTTTTCCTATTTTCATCCTATATTTCTTGGTTGATTATAATTGATTAAGCCTATTGTATCATTCTAGGAAGTCTTCTTCATAAATGTTGTCCTTACTTTATTTATATGGAATAAAAGTAGTGTTGACTCACCTAGGTTAGTTTGTCTACCATTGTTTTGGTGAATTTGTTGCCTATTATATTAGGTTACCCTGATAGGATGGAAGGATGTAATTCTGAGATATAAATTAATTAGGGAAATCTTTGGTATTTGGGATGGTGGTTCTCGCCATTGCTTCGAATTAGCATTGGTCATCGACAATCCATGCTGAGTACAAGTGGTTTCCTACTCACCCTTACTTCTCTTTCTTCTTTTTAAACTTTTCAGCACCATATGCAGGTATTGTGTCGAGTAAAGAATGTAGATTATTTTCATCCAACATTGACATATTAGAGATTGAGGTAATATTGGCGGACTCCAAGCTACCTGAATCTCTCTTTATTTATCTTATGGTTACCCAAATTTAAGACACTTTAGCTATTGCTATTATTCAGTATTTAGAGGCTTGTATTGATGACACCCAGGCCTAGATTGTACCTTCAGTACTTGTATCTCATATTTGTATATAAATATATGGGATTATGCTTACTTTTGTTTCTGCTTCCTTCTCCTTATTGTGAATTCAGGTTAGTTTAAGCTTATTTGTTTAGAGAGTTTGACAAGTACTATCACGTTCCTAATATTTGATCATGACATAAATACAATGTCAAAATTTGACTCTCGCAAATAAATCACTTAATCATCTGAAATGACCATCTTATTCTCATTGAGTCTTCTTAATGACACTGTTTGTGGTTAGTTTATGTCTGGTATTTTTTAGTTAGTTCATTCCTAAAGAGTTATTAGTAAATAAGTAGGCATATTCCTGGGAAATGGAACATTCACCCTTAACACATTTGTTTCCTCACTTTGTCATTAAACTTTCCCACTAACTTTACCATTCTCTATGAATCTTGCATTATCGGTTTACACAATTCTCAAACTATGATTTGGACGGTAAAATCTATACCCTTTAGATTTATCTGGGTAACCAATAAGGTAACTACCTATTGTTCAAGAAGCTAATTTCATTTTATGTGGATTAGAAACTCTAGCTTCTGTTGGGCAACCCCAAACATGCAGATGTCTTAAACTTGGTTTCATACCTGTCCATAGTTTAAAAAGAGTTTCTAGAACTCCCTAACTAGCAATGCTATTTAATAAATATGCAATAGTTTTAAGAGCATACATACATAATGATTTGGGTAATGAGGAATAATAGATCATTCTCCAAACCATATTTATAAATGTTTGATTACAACTTTCTACAACACCATTCTGTTTAGGTGATCCTGGTACAATGTCTTCTGTACATATGCCATGTTGCTCGAGGAACTTTGCAAATGAAATGGGCATTGTCCTGGTTCATCATATATTTCATTATATTCACTACCACTATCTAACCTAATAATTGTTTGTCACGATTTGAGATAATCCCTTTGTCGTAACACGGTGCTTAGAGCCGCAAGTGAACCCAAGCTAACCCATGCCCTAACATAAACTAGGATTCTGATAAAATAATAAATTACTAGGTGAAAGCTGAACTGAAAATAAATCGTTACTAAATGATAATGGAATCAATACTAACACTGTCTAAAATACTAAAAAAGATAAAACTCTAAACATCTGTCTGTTTGTCTTAAAGCCTTTAATCATAATGAGTTGTTGGGAAATTACCCAACTAACTCCAACTAACTAAAATAAAACAAAGGAATACTGAATAAATAACTGATAACTGGTTCTCATATGATAAGGACATATCAATACTGTAGCTGATGGTATGGAGATGTGGTAAGTGTGATCCGAGCGCTGAGCATCCAAACCTATATTATAAGACAATATATGACAGAAAAGTATGCGGTCAATACTTTGAATGTATGGAGTATACGAGATAGAAAAACTAATTAATATAAGTTGAACACGAATGCATGACATCATAAACTATATACATGAGCAAGTGTAAACATGTCCTGAATATAACTAAATAACTGATTACAAGGTTATGCATAATCTAAAATAATACATGAACTAGGGAATATGGGAGCTAACAATAATCAACATATCGTAATCTAAGAAAATTAGGAGCCAACTTGTTACCCAGTTGGAAGGGTGCTAGTACCTTGTAAAGACTACCAACATTGGCTATCGTGAATCCACTAAACTGAGGTCCCAAAGGACTAGGGTATCATGTGTTAACTGACGGGTGACCCTTTCTAACCTATGGTGGCACCGTAGTTCCAGAACTTAGGAACTTCTACTATCGATCTCAATCCTAACTGACAGGTGAGTCATCATCCCTACGTTCACTCGGTGCTAAGTACTACTCCCAACTAAATGAAACTAAAGCATAAACTCAATTTCTCATCATGATCTCACTCTGAAGGTATCAAAAATAAATAATATGAAGTGCTCAAATATATGTAAGATAATTTATGAATGAATCCTTAGGTATCGAATGTTTATAACCACCAGCCTTGACTAATGCAACTAAACATGATAATATTAATAGTTTATTATAATAGGGAATTTTATAATTCAAGCCAAACTCATTGATTTAATAAATAAAAGAGGAGTTTATGATTTTGAGTATGAGAGGATGCTACTTTTATGGGAAAATATGTACTCATGGTTTAACTACAAGAAGAAACCGAAGGAATTAAGAAAACTCATATTTGACCGAGAACTCAAAACTTGGAGGGGAAATTAAACTTGATGATTAAGAAGTTATTGGGACTCCATGTATGAAAGGAAACTATTGATGAAATCCCACATACCTGTAGATGAAATTATTAGAGAATTTGTTCTTGAAGTTGAGGAACCCTACTTTGCTGTTGTAGAAGAGAAAATCGCCCCTTTTTGCTAAGTGTCAATTGATTTTGAGTTTAGGAAGTGTTGCGGTAATATTAATCCCCAATAACTATCCTGGGAGTACTCAAACAATATGGGTTTGGGGTTAAATAATATGAAAAGACCAAAAATCCCTTTTTAAAATGTGTAGGAAAATTCTAATAACAGTTGTAATGACTGAGGCAAAAACTGTTGAGTCTGGTAATAAGTGGTGGTATGGAGTCATTGTTAAAGGACTTGAGCCATAGATCCTTACTTTTGTGACAACAAATTCTTCTGAAGACTCGTGTAGTCTGATCTTAAGTCTTTAGGAAGAGTCATAGTCAAGAGGCTGATTTCCTTGGTTTCTTACTATTGTGCCACCCAAAAACTCATTTAGTCAGAAAACGAGTCTTGTTCTAGACTCATTTCCACTAACTTAAATCTTTTGGACACTTATTTCCAAAACAATTCTTCACTATAACTCATTGTGCCTGACAACAGGTCAATTCCTGAGTCGTTGTCACTAGTAGTTAACGATGCCTCAGATGATTTTCCATAACTTTTTAGCACAACCTCAAATTTAGGTAAGTATAGTTGCATTGGAAAGTTAATTCAATCTCTTATATTTTGGTGGGTCTAGAGCTCTAAAATTTTGGGTATCACAATTTCTCCCCATTGGGATCATTCATCCTCGAATAAAACTGACTAAGCTGAAGTAATATGGGAAAAGCTGAAATCTTAAACTAAACACTTACGAGCTATGACTAATGTATGGAATGAACTAAACTCATGAATGCGTGATATGACATGAAAATATATAGATGGTCTAAGATAGAAATGAAAGTATTAGTTAATTAAAGGAACTATTACCTCAATTTGGAGCCGAGTTCGATGAGAAAAGATTGGGGAAGGGTACTTGGCCAGCATATCTACCTCTGCTTCCCAAGTGGCTTTCTCAACTAACTGATTTCTCCACTGAACTTTCAGAAAAGAGACTTCTTCATTCCTCAGCCTACGAATTTTGACCTCTTCATAAGAGAGGCTATTTTCCTCACCAACCCTTTCTAAAATAATTAATTATGCTGGGTCACCAATGAATTTCTTCAACAAAAAAATATGGAATACTAGGTGCACTGGTGCTAAATCTATAGGCAACTCAAACTCATAGGCTACCTTACTATAGTGACTTGGAATCTTGTAAGGACCGATAAATAGAAGACTATCTTCAAGGAGATAAAATCACCAATATCAAACTTTAGCTCCCTCCTACTCACATCTATATAAGATTTTTGATGGATCTAAGCAATTTTCAGCCTTTCTCTAATCAACTGAACTTTTTCCACCGCATCTTGCACTTCATTAGGCTCGATCAAAGTAGCTTCACCTAACACAAATAAACTAATAATAGATCTACACCTCCTACCATAAAGAGCCTCAAAAGGAACCATCTGAATATTGGAGTGATAGCTATTATTATAAGAAAACTCAATCAAAGGCAAGTGATCATCCTAACTCTCCTTGAAATCAATCACACATGCCCTCAATATATCCTTTAAGGTGTGAATGGTCCTCTCTTCCTAACCATATGTCTGTGGGTGAAAAGTTGTACTAAGATGAACTTGGGTTCTAAGAGCCTTATAGAAAGCTTTCCAAAATCGAGAGGTAAACTGGGTACCTCTATCTGAAATAATGGTAAAAAGGACTCTATGCAATTTCACCAACTTCCTAAGATAGAGTTTAGCATAATCTTTGGCTGAATCTAAAGCGTTAACAGGCAAGAAATGGGCCGACTTAGTCATTTGATATATGATAACCTAAATAGAATTATGTTGTCGATGAGTATGAGGCAACCCTATAATGAAATCGATATTCACCACTTCCCATTTCTAATAAAGAATGCTGAATTCATAAAGCATACCACTAGTATTCTAGTGGTCAACCTTAAACTGGTGGAAATTTGGACACTTAGCCATGAATTTCACAATAGCCATGAATTTCACAATATACTTCTTTATACCATTCCTCCAATAGACTTCCTGCAGATCACGATATATCTTATTGGCACCCGGGTGAATAGAATATCGAGAACCATGAGCTTTTTCTAACGTCCGTTACCTCAAACCATCCATATCTGGAACACATAATTAACCTTGACAATGAAAAACACTGTCTCCCCCTTAGTTGAAAACCTCAACCTTCTAATTCTAAACTGTCTCTTTCAACTTAAGAAAAATAGGATCACTATCTTGCTTTTCATTCACCTCGGCAACTAATGAAGATTCCAAACTATTCTAAACCTATACACTACCTTCGATTAAATCAACGAAAAAAACTCCCAACCTAGCAAGCTGATGAACCTTTAGAACTAACCCTTTCTTATCATATTTGACATGAGTAACACTCCTCAAAGACAATATGCTAAGGGCGTCGGCCATAATATTGGCCTTGCCCGGGAGGTACAAGACGCTCATATCAAAATCCTTAAAAACTTTAGCCACCTTCTATAATAAAGATTTAGATCTTTCTGACTGAATACATACTGAAGGATCTTATGATTAGTGAACACATCAGTTGAACCTCATAAAGATAATGCCTTCAAATCTGTAAGGCAAAAATAATTGTTGCAGATTCAAGATCATGAGTCGGGTAGTTCTTTTTGTGAGGCTTGATTTTTCTAGAGTTATACACTATAAGCTTCCCTTATTGCATCAACACACATCCTAAACCAACTCTAGAAGCATCACAATATACTACAAAACAATCTGAACCCGTAGGTAGTGTCAGAACCAGAGCAGATGTGAGTTGTGTCTTCACCTTCTGAAAATACCTCATTTAGGAATTTGACCACCGGAATTTAACTTTTATTTGAGTCAGTTTGGACATAGGACAAACACTATGTAAAATACTTCAACAAGCCATTTGTAGTAAATGACTAAACCCAAGAAATTCTTAATATCTGATAAAGAGCTGGGTCTAGGTCAAATTCTTACTACTTTAGTCTTTTGAGGATCGACTCGAATGCCTTCACCAGAAATAATATGACCATGGAACACCACTAATTTCAACAAGAATTTACACTTGATTAACTTAGCTAATAACTAGTGATCTTTAAGAGTCTGTAAGACAATCCTCAAATGAACAACATGCTCACTCTCATTTCAAGAATAAACGAGGGTGTCATCTATGAAGACTATGACAAACATATCCATGTAATTCTTAAGTACCTTGTTCATAAAGTCCATAAAATCTACAATAACATTCATTAGTCTAAAAGGAATAACAATAAATTCAAAGTGACCATTTCTAATTTTGAAGACTGGTTTTGAAATGTTATATTCTCTGACTCTAAGCTGATGATAGTCGGTTCTGAGGTCTATCTTAAAAAAATAGTTGGCACCCTAGAGTTGGTCCAACAAGTCATTAATCATGTGAATGGAATACTTATTCTTGACTGTGACTTTGTTCAACTGATGATAGTCGATGCACATCCTGAGAGAACTGTGTTTCTTGTGCAGTAAAAGAACTGGAGCACCCCATGGAGAGACACTAGGCAAGATAAACCCCTTCTCTAGGAGATATTTCAATTGTTCTTTTAATTTCTTAAGATCGTTTGGAGCCATTCTATAAGGAGGAGTTGATACAGGCTGGGTATATAGAAAGAGATCTATTTAGAAGTCAATTTCCCACTCGGGTGGAACTCCGAGCGGATTTTTAGAAAATACTTCTGAAAATTCATTCACTACTAGAACTAACTCAAGATTAAAATTTTTTGACCTTGACTTGAATAATATGGTAGATGTACCTTTTAGAAATCATGTTAATTGCCTTAGGCATTAAGGTACTACCCTTCCACTCTAATATTGAATCATCTAGAGACTAAAACTAGACTACTCTGGTTCTATAATCAACTGAGGAATATAAAAAGTTGAGCTCATCTATGCCAAGAATACCATCAAAATCGGTCATGTCTAACTCAACAAGATCAATTGAAGTGACCTTTTAGGATACTGTAACTGGGCAATTTCTATTTACCCATCTAGCAATGATTGAAATACCGACTAGAGTAAAAACTGAGAAGGTTTCTACAAGGATTTTGGGGTTGACACCAAAATCTATTGCCATATAGGGAGTCACAAAAGAAAGTGTGACTCCAGTATCTAGCAATGCATAAACATGAATGTGAAAAACTTATAACGTACCAGTGACCATGTTAGAAGAACCCTTATGGTACTATCAATTTAAAGGGCATAGAACCTATCCTGACAATGTCCACCAGTTGCACAAGAAGTGGCACCCTGCTGAGTCGGGTGATCCGCTGGAACTACTGAAGAGTTAGTATGACTCTGCTGACGATCACTCCTATCTCTCTGTGTAATCACTTGGCACTCTAATATTTTGTGGCTTGAATTTCCACACCCAAAATAAGCATCACTACTATCCATGTACTCACCCTTGTGGTTCTTACCATATCACCTGTAAACTGGGTTGTTGCCAGTACTATCCATACTACCTTGGTACTTAGAGCCCAGCGCTCTATCCTGGGTATCCTGCCTAGACATGGGAACTGGGTCACTACCAGAAGATGGGGCTAGAGATAAAGATTTCTAACAATACTGAGAACGATTCCTACCATTTAACCTCTACTGAGTGAAATTGAACCTACCAGTTGTGGCCCTTTTGATCTCCCTTTCCTTCGCTTTGATATTTTCCTTCTTAATCTATTGAGTATAGATTGTTAGTCTAGAGATGTCAATCTCCTTAACCATACCCTAAAAATTACTTGCCACAAACTTACTCATTTGGGCCCTAGAGCCAATAACCATAGTTGGAGCATACCTCGCCAACTGGGTAAACTTACGTTAATACTCCTTTACACTTAAGTTGTTTTGCTTCAGGTTTATGAACTCCTACACCTTGTTCTTCCTCAACTCAAGTGGAAAGAGCCTCTCCATAAATATAGTAACAAAATCATCTCACTTTACTAGCCATGCATTTGTACCTCTATCCTCCTTTCTACTGCTTAAACCATGTGTAAGCCACTCCTTGCAACTGATAAGTAGCTAAATAACCACTTTTACTCAAAGTAACACCCATGATTTCAGTCACCTTTAAAAAATTATCTAGAAACTTTTGTGAATCCTCCTCAGGCTTGGACTCAAAGAACATCGGGAGATTTATCCTAGTGAAGTCTTCGATTTTAGTTGTTATTACATTCGCTATTGGGTTGGCCAGAGCTACAAATTGCTGGTTATTTTGAGCAGTCATATACTGGGCTAATGCTATGAAAGTATCCCTAAACTCAGCACAAGAGACCTGCTCATTCAGAAGGTTTTTTAGAATTGGTGGTGGTGCTTGTTGATTTTTATTTTTCCTTTCGTTAGTTCTATTAAGAGGAATTTTCTATAAACGGGTAGAGGACGAGTTAGAAGAAGAAATTTAAATGAGTTCACACTCTTTCGCACAAAATGAATCCTAATATAAGTGAGAATTTCCTAAAACAATCCATAGCCTCTCGCTCATAAGTGTCGTGAACTTCACACCCATAAACAAGACTCTACTTAATGCGGCTTTCAGAAGCCCTAGGACACATTAAAATTTTGACTGATACTAAGTTTTTCATGACATGAGACTACCATTAGTCATAACATGGTGCTTAGAGCCACAAGTTATCCCAAGCTAACCCATGGCTTGACACACTAGGATACTGAAGAAATAACAAAATACTGGGTGGAAGCTAAACTGAAAATAAACTATTACTAAATGATAATAGAATCAATGCTAACATAATATGAAATACTCAACACGTTGAAACTCTAAACATTTGTCTGTCTATCTAAAAGCCTCTAATAATTATGAGTTGTTAGGACATGACCCCAACTAACTCTAACTGAATAAAATAAAACAAAAGAATTCTTAAATAAATAACTAATAACTAGTCCTTGGATGATGAAGACTCTCTAATACTGCAGCTGATGGTACAGAGACGTACTAAGTACGATCTAGGTACTGAGCGTCTGAACCTATATTATAAGACAATATAGCACATAAAAGTATGTGATTAGTACTTTTAATATATTGAGAATGCTAGATAGGAAAACTAACTAATATAAACTGAAAATCAATGCATGAGACATGTAAAACTATATACATGTGTGCTGACTATAACTTTATAACTGATTATAAGGTCATGCATAATAAGAACTAAAACATAAACTAAAACATGAACTGAGGATTGAGAGATAACAATAACCGACATATCCCAATCTGAGTAAATCAAGGTCTAGCTTTTAACCCCAGTTGGAAAGGTGCTAGTAACTTGGCAAGGGTACCAATACTAGCTGTTGTGGATCCACTAAGCTGAGGTCCCAATGGACTATGATGTCATGCCTCAACTGATGGGTGACCCCTTATAACGTACGATAGCACGTAGGTTTGGAACTTATCGACTTCTACTAATGGTCTCAAGCTTAAATGATGGGTGAGCCATCATTCCTACATTCACTCAGTGCTAAGTATTACTCCCAACTGAATGACACTAAAATATAAACTGAATTGCTTATCATGATCTTGTTATGAAGGTATCAACAATGGATAATCTGAAGTGCTCAAATATATATATAAACTAATATATGCACGAATCCCTAGTTATCCGGTGTTCATAACCCACCAGCTCTGACTAATGTAACTAAACATGATAATATTAAAAGTTGAACATAATAGGGAATTTCATAATTCAAGTCAAACTCAATAATTTAAATAAAAAGGAGTTTATGATTCTGAGAATGAAAGAATGCTACTCTTATGGAAAAATATGTACTCATTGTTTAACTACAAGAATAAAATGAAGGAATTAAGTAAATTCATATTTGACTTAGAACTCAAAACTTGGAGGGAAAATTAAACTTGAGGATTAAGAATTTATTCGGATTCAATGTATAGAAGGAACCCATTGATAAAATCCCATATACCTGGAGATGAAATTATTGGAGAATTTCTCAGAATTTGTGTTTAAAGTTGAGGAACCCTACTTTGTCATTGTAGAAGAGAAAATTATCTATTTTTACTAAATGTCGATTGATTTTGAGTTTATGTGGTTTTTGGATTATATTAACCCCTAATAACTAGTCTGGGAGTATCTAAACAATGTGAGTGTAGGGTTAAAAGAATGTAAAATAGTAAAAAAAACCCTTTTTAAAATATGCAGGAACATACCAATAACAATCATAATGACTAAGGCAACCACTCGTTGACTCTGGTAACAAATCATGTCATGGAGTCATTGCTAGAGAACTTAAGCCTTGGATCCGTACTATTGTGACATCGACTTCTTATGATGACTAGTGTAGTTTGATCACGAGTCCTTAGGGAAAGTCATAGTCAAGAGGCTAATTTCCTTGGTTTCTTACTGTTGTGATGATGGGTCCACCCAACAACTCATTTAGTTTGACGAGTCATATTCTAGACTCTTTACCACTAACTGAAATCTTTTAGCCACTTACTTCCATGATAATGATTCTTTACTACAACTCTTTGTGTCTGACAACGGGCCGTTGCCAGAGTTGCTGTCACTGGCAGTCTAACAGTGCCTTTAAAAAGTTTCCACAACTTTTTACCATAGCCCCGGATTAAGTAGAGACTAGTGTCATTATAAAAATAATTCAATGACCTATCTTTTGGTCGGTCTAGAGCTCAGAAACTTGGGATATCATATTTTTCTTTTTTTATCTAATTGTCTTTCAACCTCGTTGACGTAAACTTTGAGAGCGTCAGTTTCTTGAGATTTTTCTTTTAATAAATAGATAAATTAATAACATGAAAAAAATCATCAATATGGGTTATAACATATTTTTCTCCATAAAAAATAGATCAAGGGTCCGCAAATATCAGTGTATATGATTTCAAGAAGCTGAGTGCTTCCTATAGCACCTTTTATTAATATGCTTGGTTTGTTTTTCCTTAATATAATCCAAGTATATATCAAAGATCAGTAATATTCAGCTTTGAGAGAATCTCATTCTTTACTTATCTTAGCAATCTTTGTATGGATACATGAACTAAACATCTATGCCACAAGTAACCAAAACTTTCATCCAGTGAACTATGTTTAATTTTGACATTTTGATGAATATCAAAAAGGGATTCAAAAAAATAACATTATTGAGTTTCAACCTATATAAACCATCAACTTATATAAATTGAAACATCCATGTCCAAACTTAAATTTATATTTGTAGTTTGGTGTAACGCCTCGATTTTCTAAACCAGAATGCTATACGGTAATTATGACCCTGTAGGACAACAAGCTAACCCATGATTGATATCTATACCTGTACACTGTATAATATACTTTTAAAATGTGGAAAACATGAACATAGGCCATAAGGTTCAACTGAATAAAGAAACTGTCAAAACATGACATCCATGTGGGTAGAAAATACCCAAGACAACTGAATCAGAACTAAATCTGAATACTAAATCTGAAAACCTCTAAGTACTGTCTGAATAAGGAGTTGAGGGAACATGTCTCCAACTAACTCCATAAACTAAAAACTAACTGAATTAATAAATCAATAAATCAAGTAATATCTTCCTCGAATGAAGAGGACTCACTAAAAATCTGTGTACTGAATGCGACTGCTACTGCTGGTATGGAACTCGTGTCTATGAACCTATGGTGTAACATGAAAAGAAAGCACCATAGTGCAAATGCATCAGTACAACTGGAGTACTGATTATACGAGTAAGGTAGGCTAAAGCGAAGGGTTTACATGCATGAATAATGCTAACTGACTGATATGAACATAAAAGTACAAACATACATATATAGTAACTGAGATCATGAGTACGTGACAACTAAATCTGTACGCTAATACATGGCTAAAATTGCAGTTCTGATAACATGAACGACTATGTCTGACAGTCCTGAATCTGGTGAAACTTTCTGAGTCCCATGCTATAACTGAATTTAACTGTATCTAACAGTCCTGGTATACTGATATCTAAAAAACTATTTGATTTTTTTATTGAGACTGATACTAAAACTGTGGGAGGTAGTTATTTAACCGACATGCCCCATATATATGCTAAAATAGCTGAACTGGGGTCCAATCATTGCCCTTATTAGAAGGGTGTCAATATCGTGCCACGGGTAAAAACATTTTGTGAGTGACCCTCAAATCTGGAAGTATCCCCAAAAGAGAATGGCGGATGTCCGCCCCATCAACCCTCAAGCTGGCAGTGTTGATGTCTCAGCCTATGCTGGCTACATAGTTCTGGAACACAAGGATTATTTCTAAGAATCACACCTTCATCTGAAGCAGGTGAGTTCCCATCCTTGGGTTCGCTCGGTGCTAACTCCTACTCCCATCTGAAGAGACTGAATATGATTTAACTGACTATACATGAACTGGGTTTACTTAATTTCTGTTGACTGACGGAATAATACTAATAACTAACTGAGATCATCAGGTTTCGAAGGTTTCCTGAGTCACATGACTTACTGAATTCTATGGAACGTGGCTTGACTGAAGATATCGTGACAACATGAAATGGCTCTAGGTACGCAACTATAGTTTCGGGTATGAATACCCCTAGAACTCGATAGAAGGAAACTAACACACATAACATGACTTGATCATAAGATTTAAGTCCACAATACATAATATCATAAGTAAGGGATAGTGTGCTTCACGAGTCTATTCAACATCTCAAACATGGTAGGGAAAGCATGGATACATTTCGTGTACATGTTCTATAATTCTATTATCACACATGCTTCACACCACAACAATAGCAACACATAAATAGCATGGAATTCATATTGAGTGTATAGTTAATATGGACTTGTCATTTAGATATCATAGAATCATGTAAATATGAATTTCTAGCATCCTAGGCATTTTAACAAACACCTTGCATTCACACCTTGGGCGCAGATTTTCTTAACAAATATTAATCATCTTGAACCACTCAATTTCATGGGTTTTAACCACAACATGCATACTTCATGGAAATCATCTTAAATTATTATTCTGAAGTTTAAACAATGGTCGTTGACATGAACAACATCACACAACAACAAGGAAATTAAAGTTTCTCATTTAAAATCATGATTCTTGAACTCTATGAAAGAAAGGGGTCCATAGATGAACACTACGCATACCTGACTTAAGGTTCTTGATGTTTTTGAACTAGAAGGATTTGAAATCCATTGATTCTTGAAGAAGATTGAGTCTTGATCTTGAAGATTTAATTCAGGGAGAAACCCTAGTTGTTGTTTGTGATACAAAAGTGAGCAAAATGGCTGAATTTGAACTTATATGTGTATATATGGGCAGGTGATGAGTGACCAAAATACCTCTGTTAAAATGACCTTGAAATAAGCTGAACGTGGCATGTGACGGTCTGACTGACGGTCCGTCAGACTCCTGGTGAACCGTCATTCATCCTGTCAGACATGGACCAGAAATGGTCTTCACTGGATAAGGGTTGATGGCCTAGCTAATGGTACATCACAACTTTGATTGTCTGTCAACTCATCCGTCAGTCCTTATCCAGAAAATGGCTTTGACGGTCCAAGTGGTGGTCCGTCACTAATTTAATGGTCTGTCAACTTTTCCGTCAGGTCTTAACTAGAATGGGACCCTTCTACCTTGGAATTGATGGTCCAAGTGGTGGTCTATCACTAATTTGACGGTCCACCAACTGGGCCGTCGCACCTGGGCATTCTGAGCATTCCTAGTAAAACGTCCATAACTCCTTCGTCTGATATTGGATTTGGACGAAATTGGTATCATTGGAAAGTCAACTTAATTTCCCACGTGATAAAAAGTGAAAAACTTCAATAATACTGCATGTACAAAAACAAATTTGCATTTCAAAGTAAGTCCTAGCATTCTTAAGTTGATTTCTAGCTAGGAAAAGACACGAGTATTACAGTATCTCCCCTGTGAGAACATTCATCCTCGAATGAAACTGTCTGGGAGGGGAAACAATGATCTAAACATGAATATCTAGAATATGATCTCACGACTGACAAACTGTACATAGCATACTGATTATGCATATCTGATGCATGGATAACTATACATGAATACATAACTGAGCAATCTGATAAACTGAGTTTCTTAAGGGGAGAATGCATAGCTGATGCATGATTAAATACTATACCGACACATAAACGCATGTATGAGTATGCAATGGCAATAGATACCAAGTTTATACTGAATGCTGAACATGAAACTAAATAAGCTTAAGAAGGACTGTTTTCTTGAGCTTGATCTGAATTGGCGGAGAAAAGGTGAGGGTACTTGGTACGCATATCTGCTTCTATTTTCGAAGTAGCTCCCTCATGAGATTGATTTTTCCAAAGAACTTTGACTAGAGGTGCTTTTTTGTTCCTCAATCGACGAGTCTGATAATCTAAGATTTCAACTGGAATCTCTTCATAAGATAGGCTATTCTGAATGTTAATGCTCCAAATAGGGAATACAACTGTTGGGTCACCTATGCACTTCTTGAGCAAAGAGACATGGAAGACTGGATGGACTGAGGCTAGATCTGAAGGCAATTCAAGCTCATAAGCTACCTTGCCAAAGCGACTGAGAATCCTGAAGGGACCAACATAGCGAGGACTGATTTGCCCTTTCTTGATGAACCTCTTCACTCCCATCATGGGAGAGATCTTAATATAGACATATTCATTGACCTATAACTCGAGATCCTTTCTAAGAACATCTGTATAAGACTCTGTCGGCTCTAAGCAGCCCAGAGTCTCTCTCAAATCAACTGAACTTTCTCTAAGGCATCCAATACCAAGTTAGGACCTATGACTAAGGCCTCACTAACTTTGAACCAACCGATTGGAGATCTATATCTCCTATCATAGAGATCTTCGAATTAAGCCATCTAAATACTAGAATGATAGCTATTGTTGTATGAAAATTCAACCAAAGGCAATTGGTCATCCCAACTTCATTTGAAATCAACTGCACACGCTCTTAGCATATCTTCGAGAGTCTGAATGGTCCTTTCAGCTTGACCATTTGTCTAAGGATGAAATTCTGTACTAAGATGAACTTGGGTACCAAGACCTTTTTGGAATGCTTTCCAGAAGTGAGAGGTGAACTAGGTACCTCTGTCTGATATAATAGATGAGGGAACACCGTGTAATCTGACCAACTCCCTGTTGTCGAGTTTGGCATAATCCTCGACTGAGTAAAAAGTATGAACTGGAAGGAAATGAGCTGATTTGGTCATTCTATCTATGATGACCCAAACTGAAACATACTGACTACGAGTAAGAGGCAAACCCATCATGAAATCCATGTTTATTTTTTCCCACTTCTAAGTAGGAATGGTGAACTCTTGCATGGAACCACTAGGTTTATAATGCTCTATCTTAACCTACTGACAAGTAGAGTACTTAGCCACAAACTCTGCAATATCTCTCGTCATCCAACTCTACCAATAGATCTCCCACAAGTTGCGGTACGTCTTAGTGATCCCTGGATGAATAGAGTATCATGCACCATGCACTTCTATAAGAACTCGTTGCCTCAAGTCATCTACACTTGGAACGCACAAACGACCCTGACAACAAAGAACACCATCTCCCCCTTGGGAGAAAACCTTAACCTTCTGATTCTGAACTGACTCTTTTAGATTGACAAGGCTAGAATCCCTATCTTTCTTTTCTTTTACCTCAAAAACTAGAGATGACTCTGAAATACTCTGAACACATACACCACCCTATGAAGAGTCAACTAAGCAAACACCTAGTCTGGAAAGCTAATGGATTTCCTGAGCTATTTTCTTCTTGCTATCCCTAACGTGAGAAATACTACCCATGGAGAGTCTACTGACATCATCGGCCACAACATTGGCCTTGCTCGGATAGTAAAGGACACTCATGTCATAATCTTTCAACAGCTATAACCTCCTTCTCTGATGAAGATTAAGTTCTTTTTGAGAAAAGTCATACTGGAGACTCTTATGATCTGTGAAAATGTCTACATGAACTCCGTAAAGATAATGCCTCCAAAGCTTTAAGGCAAAGACTACGGTTACTAACTCAAGATCATGAGTAGGATAATTCTTCTCATGTGGCTTTAACTGTTTGGAATATCACATTCTCTAATTCTGAGCTGATGTAGCCTGATCTGAGGTCTATCTTAGAGAATTAATTGGCGCCTTAAAGTTGGTCAAATAGATCATCTATTCTGGGAAATGGATGCCTGTTCTTGATCGTAACTTTGTTGAACTGACGGTAATCGATACACATTCTAAAAAAACCATATTTCTTGTGCACAAATAAGACTGGTGTACTCCATGGGGAAATGTTGGGTCTGATGAATCTCTTATCTAAGAGATCGTTCAACTGATCTTTTAGTTCTCTAAGCTCTTCTGGTACCATTCTGTATGGCAGAATAGAGATAGGCTAAGTATCTGGGAGAAGGTCTATGCCAAAATCTATTTTCCTTTCGGGATAAATTCCTGGAAGATCTTTGAGAAAGATATTAGAATATTCATTAACCACTGGGACTAATTCAAGACTAGGAGATTTGGAACTTAAGTCCTTAACGTGCACGAGATGATACACACACCCCTTAGAAATCATTTTCCTTGCCCGAAGGTAGGAAATAAGATGACCCCTAAAAGACAACGTACTACCTTGCCACTCTAAGATAGGTTCATCTGGAAACTGAAATTGAACTATTCTATTTCTGCAGTTGACTGTGGCATAGTAGGAATGAAGTCAATCTATGCCAAGAGTGACATCAAAATCATTCATCTCTAATTCGACTAAATCTGCTGAGGTGACTTTCTAAAACATCATAACCGGGCAGTTCCTGTATACCCGATGGGCTATGATGGTTTTAACTATTAGGGTAGAGACTGAAAAAGGCTCTGTGAGAATTTTGGGACTGATTCCAAAATCTTCTGCTATAAAGGGAGTAACAAAAGACAAGGATACACCTGGATATAGCAAAGCGTAAACATGAACATGGAAAATCTATAACGTACTGGTAACGACATTAGGAGAAATTTCCTGATCCTGTTGGGTCTGAAGAGCATATAGTCTGGTTGGGCGTTGCCCACTATTAGCATTGGAAATGGCACCCTGCTGATTCGGGCGATCGGACTGAGCTGGAGAACAAAGAAGTTTCTGCTGACCTGACTGAGGACAATCCTTGATCTTGTGGCCTGGCTTGCCACATTCGAAACAAACATCACTACCGGCTCTGCAAATACCCTTGTGGTCTTACCATAAGTCTGGCATAGGGGATTAGTTCGGGCACTGCTAACACTGCCCTAAGACTTAGAGCCTGGGGCTCTATCTTGGTTACCCTCTCTGAACTTAGGAACTGAAGCACTGGCTATAGAATAAGATGGAGCTGATGACTTGGGATGAAACTGTGAACGAATTCCTCCCTCAAATTTAGGTGGAGCAAAATTGAAACTGCCTGATCTTGCTGTCTTATTCTGCCTCTCTCTAGTCTTAACCTTCTGCTCCTATATTTTTTGGGCATGGGTCATGAGTCTAGCTAAAGTCATATCACTATTTAGCATCACATACCTACATTCATTTACCACACTATCGTTCACCTCTGACACGAACTTGCTCATCTTAGCCTTATTGTCTGTAACCACATGAGAGACATATCTAGCTAGTTGAGTAAATCTGAGAGAATACTCCCTAACCGTCATGTTTCCCTGCCTGAGGTTGATGAATTCAAGAACTTTGGATTCCCTCAGCTCTTGGGGAAAGAATCTGTCTAAGAAAGCCATGACAAATTCCTCCCACTCAATAGGTCTTGCACCATCTACCCTTTCGGATTTCCACTGTTTGTTCTAAGTGTGAGCCACATCTTGCAACTGATATGTGGCTAACTCAACACTCTGTACAGAAGTAACACCCATGATGTCAATGACCTTTTGGACTTGGTCAATGAACTCCTGAGTGTCTTCATCAGACATAGACCCTATAAAAGAGGGAGGGTTCATTCGGGTAAAGTCCTGAATCCTAGCTACTATGGAATTTGCCACTGGATTGGCCGGAATAGCTGGTGGCAGTTCATTGTGGGCAGCCTCAAACTGAGCAAGTGTGGTGAATGTGGCTCTAAACTCCGCATTAGAAACATGTTCGTCCAAAGGATCTTTGGGCTGAGGAGCTAGCTGGTTTCCTCTCTTTGAGGCATACTCTAAGATAGAGAGAAGAATAGATTAGACTGAGAGTTTATCTTGAGATTATGCTCACTAGCATGACATAAATACTGAAAGAGGGGAAATTATTCCTAAAACATCTTATAACCTCTTGCACAAAAATGTGGCGCGCAACACACCTATGTACAAGACTCTACTAGATGAGGCTTTCAGACTTCTTGGGACTCTATTGAACCTTAGGCCCTTATACCAAGTCTGTAACGCCCTGATTTTCTGAACCAGAATACTGCACGGTGCTTATGACCTCGAAGGACCATAAGCTAACCCTTGACTGATATCTGTACCTGTACACTGTATAATATACTTTTAAAATATGGAAATCATGAATATTAGGCCATAAGGTTTAACTGAATAAAGAAACTGTAAAACCATGACATCTATATGGGTAGCAAATATATAAAACAACTAGATCTGAACTGAATTTGAATACTAAATATGAAATCCTCTAAGTACTATCTGAATAAGGAGTTGAGGGAACATGTCTCCAACTAACTTCATAAACTGAAAACTAACTAAATTAATAAATCAATAAATCAAGTAATATCATCCTCGAATGAAGAGGACTCACTGCAGCTCTGTATACTGAATGCGACTGCTACTGCTGGTCTAGAAATCGTGTCTCTGAACCTATGGTGTAACATAAAAAGAAAGTACCATAGTGCAAATGCGTCAGTACAACTGAAGTACTGAGTATACGAGTGAGGTAGGACAAAACGAAGGGTTTACATGCATGAATAATGCTAACTGACTGACTGATATGAACGTAAGAGTGCAAACATACATACATAGTAACTGAGATCATGAGTACGTGATAACTAAATTTGTATGCTAATACATGGCTAAAACTATAGTTCTGATAACATGAACGACTGTGTCTGACAGTCTTGAATCTGGTAGAACTTTTTGAGTCCCGTGCTATAACTAAATTTGATTGTATCTAACAGTCCTGGTATACTGATATCTAAAGAATTGTTTGAGTTCTTTTACTGAGACTGATACTGAAATTGTGGGAGGTAGTTATTTAACCAACATGCCCCATATATGCTAAAATAACTGAACTGGGGTCCAATCGTTGCCCTTATTGGAAGGGTGTCAATACCGTGCCACGGGTAAAAACATTTTGTGAGTGACCCTCAAATCTGGTAGTATCCCCAAAAGAGAATGGCGGATGTCCGCCCTATCAACCCTCAAGCTGGCAGTGTTGATGTCTCAACCTATGCTGGCTACATAGTTTTGGAATACAAGGATTGCTTCTAAGAATCACACCTTCCTCTAAAGCAGGTGAGTTCCCATCCTTGGGTTCACTCGGCGCTAACTCCTACTCCCATCTAAAGAGATTGAACATGATTTAACTGACTATACATGAACTAGGTTTACTGAATTTTCGTTGACTGATGAAATAATACTGATAACAGACTGAGATCATGAGGTTTCTGAGGTTTCCTGAGTCATATGACTAACTGAATTCTATGGAATGTGGCTTGACTGAAGATATCATGACAACATGACATGGCTCTAGGGACATAGCTATAGTTTCAGGTACGAATACCCCCAGGACTCGATAGAAGAAAATTGACACACATAATATGATTTGATCACTAGATTTGAGTCCACAATTCATAATATCATAAGTACGGGATAGTGTGCTTCATGATTCTATTCAACATATCAAACATGGTAGGGAAAGCATGGATACATTTTGTGTACATGTTCTATAATTCCATTATAACACATGCTTCACACAACAACAATAACAACACATAAATAGCATAGAATTCATATTGAGTGTATAGCTAATATGGACTTGTCATTTAGATATCATAGAATCATGTAAATATGAGCTTCTAGCATCCTAGGCATTTTAACAAACACCTTGCATGAACACCTTGGGCATAGGTTTCCTCAACAAATATTAATCATCTTGAACCACCCAATTTCATGGGTTTTAACCACAACATGCATACTTCATGGAAATCATCTTAAATAATATTCTAAAGTTTAAACAATGGTCATTGACATGAACAACATCACATAGTAACAAGGAAATTAAAGTTTCTCATTTGAAATCATGGTTCTTGAACTCTATGAATAAAAGGGGTCCATAGATGAACACTACGCATACCTGACTCAAGGTTCTTGCTGTTTTTGAGTTGGAAGGATTTTAAATCCTTTGATTCTTGAAGAAGATTGAGTCTTGGTCTTGAAGATTTAATTTAGAGCAACCCTAGTTGTTGTTTGTGAAATAAAAGTAAGCAAAATGGCTGATTTTGGACTTATCTGGGTATATATAGGCGAGTGATAAGTGACCAAAATACCCCTGTTAAAATGACTTGGAAATAAGCTAAACGTGGCGTGTGACAGTTTGACTGATGGTCCATCAGACTTCTGGTGGATCATCATTTATCCCATCATACGTGGACTAGAAATGGGCTTCACTGGATTAGGGTTGATGGCCTAGCTGATGGTACATCACAACTTTGACGATCCGTCAACTTGTCCGTCAGTCCTTATCCAGAACATGGCTTAACTAGCATGTCTTTGACGGTCCAAGTGGTGGTCTATCACTAAGTTGACGGTCTGTCAACTTTGCCGTCAGGCCTTAACTAGAATGGGACCCTTCTGCCTTGGAAATGATGGTCCGCCAACTGGGCCATCGCACCTGGGTGATTCTGACAGTTCCTAGTAAAACGTACATAACACCTTTGTTTGATGTCAAATTTGGATGAAATTGGTATCGTTGGTAAGCCAACTCAATTTTTCACGTGATAGAAAGTGAAAATCTCAAAAATACTGCATGTACAAAAACAAATTTGCATTTCAAAGTAAGTCCTAGCATTCTTGAGATGATTTCTAGCTAGGAAAAGACATGGATATTATATTTGGGTTGTAATGAATATCTACAACATAGTGGATACATGGATAGTTGCAACTGATTCAAGTCACCAAGTATTATCAGGAACCTCTTATAAATTTGATTTGAAATATGCAAAAGAACTAGTTGTATCTTTCTTTCCAAACTAAGCTTTACGTTTCTGACAATCTTTGGATAGTGTCCTTCATTTATTGTAGAAATGATTCACATATGCTTTGAGTTCCTTATGAGAATCCTGTGAAACTTTAGCAGGTGCTTTCTTCTTTTTAAACTTATTGGCCTTCACCTTAAGTCCTTTTCCAGCTCCTTGAACCAGGAGGTTAATAATGGAATAACCTTTTTATTTCATAATTTTTTACTTCACCCAAATAAGCAAACTGGTCAATTCACTAACATTCTACTTAGCCTTAAGAGTATTATAGTGAATTTGAAATGATCTATACTCCGGAGGCAGAGATTTTAGAATAAATTAAATCAAGAAGGTGTCATTTGCTTTCATCTCCAAGGTCTGAAATCTTGCTGCAACGTTAGTCATCTCAATGATATGATTTTATACACTACGCAATACATTAAACTTCAAGGTTACGAGGTCAATAATTAATGTACCAATGAGAGATTTCTCAGCACAACAAACATATTTTTCCATAAACTTAATATATTTTCATACACTTTCTATTTATGGAATAATACTATTAATGTTGTTAGAAATAGTCATCGCCCGAACATAAGGCTTAACTTGTTAGAACATTCTGATGCTTTATGAAAAAATTCTCATCCTCACTAGTTATATCAGTAATTGCAACAAGTTTATGATTCAACACAGCCAAGTCAAGTTTCATCACAACCAAGTGGAACAGGACTTGTTCATGTCATTCAAAGAAGTTTGATTCATTGAACACAGTAAAAAATAAATCAAGTGAATGAAGAAGGATAGCTACAAAATAGATATACATGCTCACAAAACAGATTTAACAAATTAATAAAAGTATATCGTAATTCTCCTATGGGTAGATACCACGACACATTATCATAATTTAAATGTCATTTTCCATTTTAGTAGGCAATTAAATATTTTTAATTAAACATATATGACATCTATGGTGATATACAATATATATTCGACTAAAGAATATTAATTTACCTCATAGTGTCACTATTCATAGAATAATTGGTTCACCTCTGGGAAAATCCTAAGTTTAGCAATATTGAGTTAATTTATCCACTTAGTTTCGAAAACAAGCATTTCAGGTGGGGAGTAAACTGCGTCGCCTGCCAGACTCTAACTTCTAGATATCGAATTAAGCCATAGTCGGAATACCGAACCAATGCAACAACCAAAATATAAAAGAATTTTTTAATAGCTTAATGACTGTATGGAAGAATTAATCTTTTTACCCAAACAAGGGGCCTATCAGATTTTTAATATACTTATGTTGAACCCATTTATCTAGAAGTTCTGACTGTGTAAAAGGTCGCCCTATTTTTCTTTATTTTTCATGGGATAAAGAAGCACAACTTACTAGACGTAGTCACTAAGACAAAGCCAACATAAACCATATTAAACTCGACTATACCACCATTTTGGAACCAAGACAAAAAATTATAAAAAAATTCCCTCATATTTTGATAGAGTCTGGATCTTTCATAGTTACCTTGTAAACGAAGTTAGATCTTTAACATAGGTATGGGAATCCTTTTAGCCGGACATAGTCACGGATGGAAAGGAAGAAGAAGTATTAAAAGTACGTTTGAAGAGAGGAAATAAGTACCTTAAATTTGGCGGGATGCAAGCCCAAAATAGTGAGTAAAGGTGGCTATTTACCTTTTTTTATTTAAACCTTTGGATAATATACAAGAGAAAGAATAGAGAAGGAGGAGCACTAGGCTTAGAGAGAGAAAAAGAAATGAAAATTTCTAACTTGTACCTCCTTAACAGATAAGGTACCTAGATATAGAAAAAGAAAGCATCTGCACACAGTACTTATATGCCCCACATTCGGGTTCCTGTGCATAGTGTTTTCACTGTTCTAAAAAGGTCCCACAAATATAGTAAAGATAATTTCTGGGTCCTTTAGGTCATATCTTGTCTTTTCTTCTTTTGAGTTGGCCAAATAATCCTTCTGTTTTTTCAATTTCTTCTTTATTTAGAACATTTTTCAGAGTAAGTGGCTGGGAATCTGGAATATCTTCAGCCGTTTCTTCACTTGTAATGCTTTTCATGGAAGCATCTGAGTGTTGTTCGACTATTTTCATTAAATTTCTACAAACCTCTTCTAAATATTGTTCAATCATTTCTATTTTATCGCCTTCATGAACAAAAATTCATCTCGAAATTTAGCTGAGATTTTTATCTTCAATGACTTTCTTTTGAGGAGTAGTAGAGTATTCATGGTTCTTTTTATTAATGGACTCTATCAAATCTCGACCATGTGGTAATTTAGTGAACGGGTCATTTCTTGCTAGTTTTCCCAAAAATTGTTATAAAATACCCTATAGAGTCCGGGTATTTGTTAATTTGTGTATCCAAATTCAACACTCCATTTATGTCTCCATGGGATGGAGAATTCTACGAAGAAATACATTCGATTAATTTTGTCAAGGTTACAGACATGGTCTGAATGATATAATTCCATTAAAAATGGTGATACCTTGATCCATTTTTTATAGAGTTGTAAATATTCTTCCGGCAGAATTTGAATTGTAGGGCCATGATATGACCACCATTATATAAACCAATTAGGAATTGGTTCTTCAAATACTTTAGAAATAATCATCAAGAACCAAGTATGCTTATGCTTGATATTGTTATAATATAAGGTCTAGGTAAAAGCCTTAATATAATCCCAATATGTAAAAGAAATTTTTGATCCTTTCATCATCATAGCCTTTTCGGTCATAGAAGTTGTGCCCCAGTAATATATTGAAATTAGTTTTTTAATAACAATCTTTGAATATCCACGTACATCAGGGGTTGAATCAACCATTTGGTGATGTTCTAATTCTACACTCCCAGTGGACTGCAATATCATTTCATAAAATGCTTGTGTTTTATATGACTCCCGTACAAAATAAAGGTTAGCTAATAAATATTTATGGAGGAGTTTTTAGGGATCATTTTGGTTGCATATTTCTGAGTTTACTATGAGAACTATAATCTCTCGATTATCAAGCATTTTTTATTGTTGCCTACAGCAAAATTTTCTTTAGCAATTGAAGCAAACAAATCTGCTTGCTTTGTTTTTATAAAACACTGCCATTTCTCATATAAAGGACGATCCTCTGTATATCGTCTAGATGAATTGAAATGCTTATATGCTGTGTTTTTCATCTTTTGTCAAAGATTCTGCAATTTGCATAATCCTTGCATTTATCAAGCTCATATTTCCCCTTTGCAATACTGCGAAATTAGATGAAGATGAGGCGTAAGATAATGAATGGGAGTATCTTTCCCTAGATGAGGAGTATCTTTCTCCTTGGTTTATGCCTCTGCCTCGACCCCTGGCTATTTGCCTGGGTGGATCTGTAGCCATACTGCATCAAAAGATTAGTCAAATAAATCAATATCATACCGATCAGTTTTATCATATATATCTTCAAAATTAGGAAGAAATAAGTCTTCTTCTATCATGTCATGAATGATTTTTCTAATATAATGAAATAAATATCTTCATTTAGAGGAATTCATTTGATAATAGTAATTATTGTTTTTTCAGAAATAAAGTATGTATAAAAATTCATTTAATCATTTAAATATATCAGGTAAAGAATTTTCACTTCCTTTCTTGTACTGTATTTCAAAATCTAAAGGGGATAATTAGGTTTGCCACTTTGCAAAGATTATCTTAGAAGCATCATGTTTGAAATCTTTATCAAACATATATTTAACTGATTGAGCATCAATCCTAATAATAAATTTCTAATTATATAAATCAACTTGGAAATTTAAAACACACTTAACAATAGTCAACATTTCATGAGCCACAGTGGCGTATTTTTTCTGCCTTTCAGACCATTTTCCAGAATGAAACCTAATGAGACATTCAATGTTAATTAAGACTGCCTAAGAATCTTTGCAATTGAGTTTTATCAGTTATAACATCAGAGAATTTTTTAGCAAAGTCTAAAGCCCTTTGTAAGGGTTCGATTTTTCCTTGGCAAATAGTATGTCCTAAAAATCGAATATTAGTTAGAAATTAGCACATCTTTGGTTTAGAAATGACCAAACCATTTCGTAACACAATTTTCTTAAAATATTCAGATGTTTAATCCTTTCTGAATGCAACTAACATCAGTACCAATATCAATCATAGCCACATTAGTTATAGAAAATTCATTATTAATCAAAATAGTACAGTTTATATAACATTTAGGGGCTGTAACTATTTGCAGCATACCCAAAAAATAATCATTTACTACATCAAGATTAGAAATAATGTTATTGTTAGAATTTTTAGAATTTTCCATAATTTTTTCTTTCCCTTCGAAACTAGAGGCACTATCATTTTAAGAAATATTCTGTTCAATTTTAGAAATTCTATGATCTGAAATCATTTGATTTTGTTTCAAATAAATAATTTCTCTTTCTAAATTTTCAACTTCTAATTTCAAATCATTGAAAGACGTGTCTTTACTAGGTGTTTGACTAATGGCAAGGCGTCTATTAACTTTGGTAAGAGAATAAGGCATAAAATCAATAATAGAATCAGTATTTTTCTTGACATGTTTATTATCAACAGGCTTAGAAGTACCGGTTTGGGAAGAATTAAGATCAATAATTTTTTGTCGAAGATTTTCATCAGTAACTTCTTTTAACAATTCTAAAGTGCTATCAGCAGTGATTGTTTGAATATTTAAATCTAAATCTTCAAACTGGGTTTTCAATCTATAGAAAGTATCATCACAATCGCAAGAATTATTATTACAATCAGTGCAAGGTTTTTCGTTGACATGATTTTCATTATCAGTTAAATCAAATAATTCAACCTCAGTGTCAGATTCAGATTCATATTCATAATCAGATTTAGAACCTGAAGTATATAATAAACCTCATCAGAAAGTCCAAAGGACTTGAGTTTTTGAAGTTTACAATCTGGAGCAATATGACCAAATTGACCACAATTATAACACTTGATTTTTGCTAAAGTCTCTCTTAGACCTATTTTTCATAAATCTAATAGACTTACGATGGGTTTTTCTGTCTTCACACTCTTCTTTGGATCTGACTGCGTAAAAGGTCACCATGATTTTATTCATTTTTCATGGGCTAAAGAAGCACAGAGTACTAGACGTAGTTATGAAGACAAAGCCAACATAAGCCATATTAAACTCGATTGTACCACCATTTTGGAACCAAGTTAAGAAAATATAGAAAACTTCCTTCATATTTTGATAGAGTCTGGATCTTCATAGTTAACTTGTAAACGAAGTTAGATCTTCAACATAGGTTTGAGAATCCTTTTAGCCAGAAATAGTCATGGCTGGAAGGGAAGAAAAAGTATTAAAAGTACGTCAGAATAGAGGAAATAAGTACCTTAAATTTGGTGGAATGCAAGGCCAAAATAGTAAGTAATGGTGGCTATTTGCCTTTTTTTATTTGAACCTTCGAATAATATACAAGAGAAAAAAGAGAGAAGGAAGAGCACTAGGCTTAGAGAGAGAAAGAGAAATAAAAATTTCTAACTTATACCTCCCTAACAGATGAGGTACCTATATATAGAAAAAGAAATAATTTGCACACAGTACTTACAGGTCCCACATTTGGGTCCCTGTGCATAGTGTTTTCACTATTCTAAAAAGGTCCACAAACATAGTAAAGATAATTTCGGAGTCCTTTAGGTCAATCTTGTCTTTTCCTCTTTTGAGCTGGCGAAGCAATTCTTTCATTTTTTTAATTTCTTCTTTATTTAGAACATTTTCTGGAGTAAGTGGCTGGGAATCTGGAATATCTTCGACCGTTTCTTCACTTGTAATGCTTTTTATGGAAGAATCTAAGTGTTGTTCGACTATTTTCATTAAATTTTTGCGAACCTCTTCTCAATATTGTTCAATCATTTCTATTTTATTGCCTTCATGAATAGAAATTCATCACGAAATGTTGCTGAGATTTTTATCTTCAATGAATTTTTTTAGAGGAGTAGTAGAGTATTCATGGATATTTTTAATAATAAACTCTATCAGATATCGACCATGTGGTAATTTAGTGAATGGGTTTTCTTGTCAGTTTTTCCCAGAAATTATTATAAAATACTCTATAGAGTCCGGGAATTTGTTCTTTTGTGTATCCAAATTCAACACTCCATTTTGGAATACATGGGATGGAGAATTCTATGAAGAAACATCTGATCAATTTTGACAAGGTTACAGACATGGCCTGAATGATATAATTTTATTAAAAACGGTGATACCTTGATCCATTTTTTATAGAGTTGTAAATATTCTTCTGGCAAAATTTGAATTGTAGGGCCATGATATAACCACCATTGTATAAACCAATTAGGAATGGGTTTTTCAAATACTTTAGAACAAATCTTCAAGAACCAAGTATCCTTATGCTTGATATTGTTATAATATAAGGTCTGGGTAAAAGCCTTAATATAATCCCAATATGTAAAAGAGATTTTTGATCCTTTCATCATCGTAGCCTTTTCGGTCATAGAAGTTGTGCCCCAGTCATCTATTGAAATTAGTTTTTTAATAACAACCTTTGAATATTCGTGTACATCTGAGGTTCAATCACTCATTTGGTGATGTTCTAATTATACACTCCTAGTGGACTACAGTATCATTTCATAAAATGCTCGTGTTTTGTATGTCTCCCCTGCAAAATAAAGTTTAGCCAATAAATATTTATGGAGGAGTTTCCACGGATCATTTTATTTGCATATTTTAGAGTTTTCTACGAGAACTATTAGCTCTCGATTATCAAGCTTTT
Source organism: Capsicum annuum (assembly GCF_002878395.1). NCBI lineage: Eukaryota > Viridiplantae > Streptophyta > Magnoliopsida > Solanales > Solanaceae > Capsicum > Capsicum annuum. The sequence goes on from NC_061118.1 coordinate 97,185,839, forward strand.
CATATTAATGACTATCAACAGAATTTTCTTTAGCAATTGAAGCAAACAAATCTACTTGCTTTGCATTTATAAAAGACTGCAATTTGATCATATAAAGGATGATCCTCTAGAATATCGTCTAGATAAATCGAAGTGCTTATATGCTGAGTTTTTTCATCTTTTAACAAAGATTCTGCAATCTACAGAATCCTTGCATTTATCAAGCTTATATTTTCCTTTGTAATACTGGGTAGATGAAGATGAGGCATAAGATGATGAAGGGGAGTATCTTCCCCCAGAGGAGGAGTATCTTCCTTCTTGGTTTCTGCCTCTACCTCGACCTCTGGCTATTTGTTAGGGTGGATCCGTAGCCATACTACAACAAAAGATTAGTTAGAGAAATCAATATCATACCAATCAATTTCATCACGTATATCTTCAAAATTAGAAAGAAATAAGTCTTCTTCTATTATGTCATGAATGATTTTTACTAATATAATAAACTGAAGATCTTCATTTAGAGGAATGCATTTGATAATAGTATTTATTGTTTTAAGAAAGAATGTATGTATAAAAATTCATTTAATCACTTAAATATTCTCTAGACAAGAAACAGGTAAAGAATTTTCACTCCCTTTCTTGTACTGTATTTCAAAATCAAAAGAGGCTAATTGGGCTTGCCACCTTGCAAAGATTATCTTAGAAGAATCATATTTGAAATCTTTATCACACATATATTTAACTGATTGAGCATCAGTCCTAATAATAAATTTCTGATTATATAAATCATCTTGAAATTTTAAAACACACTTAGCAATAGATTTCATAAGACACAGTAGCGTATTTTTTCTGACTTTCAAACTATTTTCCAAAATGAAACCTTATGAGACATTCAATATTATTATGGGGATTTACTTATATAAGTATTTCACCATAACCAACCTTCAAAGAATCAGTCTCAACTATTTTTAACCATGTAGGATTAGCTATGGTTAAACAGGGCAAAGACTCGACACGTTCTTTAATTGTTTTTACCAGATTAGTGTGAGTATTATTCCAAGGACCTTTGTAATCCTTTTTTAGTCAATCACATAAAGGGGCTAAATCACGAGACAGATTCTGATAAAAAGGAGAAATGTAATTAAGACTGCCTAAGAACCTTTGCAATTGAGTTTTATCAGTTATAACATCAGAGAATTTTTTAGCACGTCCAAAGCCCTTTGTATGGGTTCAATTTTTCCTTGGTAAATAGTATGTCCTAAATCGAATATTAGTTTGAAATAAGCACATTTTTGGTTTAGAAATGACCAAACCATTTGGTAACACAATTTGCTTCAAAATATTCAGATGTTTAAAATGAAATTCTAATGTTTTTGAAAATACAAGAATGTCATAAATATATAAAATTATAAAAAATCCATATATGGGTTGAATATAACATTCATGATTTTTGAAATTCAGAAGAAGCATTTTTCAGACCAAAAGGCATTACATTCCACTCATATTGTCCAAAAGGAATATTAAAAGCAGTTCTATATGTGTGCTCTTTAAAAATCTGAATTTGCCAATAACCAGATTTTAAATCAAATTTTGAAAATATATTAGCATCATATAATCTAGAAAACAAATTCTTTTTATTAGGTATTAGATACCTAATCCATTTCAAAACTTTATTAAGAGGTTTATAATTAATTACAAGTCTTAGAATACCACATTCTTTTTCAGCGACATTATTAACATAAAATGCAGTACATGACCAAGGGAATTTTAAGATCCTTTTGTAAGAGATTATCAATCTTCCTTTGACAGGATTCAACTAACTCTGTGCTCATTTGGCAGGGTTGAGATTTAGTTGGGATTTTATCTTCTCTGAAATCATGTTCATCAGGAAGAGTAACAATATGCTCTTTGCGATTCCAAAAATCATTTGGGTGGTCAGCACAAATATTAACAATCATTTGTTCAGAGATCATTTTTATTTTTTCTTGAATTTTCACAGAATTCATTTTATTATGAATATTCATACTCATCATTTCAAACTGTAAGAAATTTACCTGTCGATACTACATTTCAATTAAAGCATTTATGTCCCTTATTACTGGATTTGTAACAAAAGGGTAGGAAATTTCTTAGTTTTTATAAGTAGCCTTGAAACCATTCACATCAATATGTGTGTAAGGATAAATAGCATTTACAAAAGGCGTTCCTAAAATAATAGGAGGATATAACTGATTTTTTACTAAGAAAAAGAAATGTGGAATGCAAATCTTATTTCTACAAATATGTGCATGAGGTAGTTTATAATTAATATCCAGAGAATGACCAGATGCAGATTTGACTATATGCGTGATTTTATTAAATATCTGGTTGGAATTAATCCTTCTTGAATACAACAAACATCAACACCACTATCAATCATAGCCACATTAGTTACAGAAAATTTATTATTAATCAAAATAGTATAGTTTATATACCATTTATGGGCTGTAACTATTTGCAACATACCCAAAAAATAATCATTTGCTACATCAAGATTAGAAATAATATTATTGAAAAAGTTTCAGAATTTTCCACAATTTTTTCTTTCCCTTTGGAACTAGAGGCATTATCATTTTAATAATTTTAGAAATTCTATGATCTGAAATCATTTGATTTTGTTTAAAATAAATAATTTCTCTTTTTAAATTTTCAACTTCTAATTTTAAATTATTGAAAGACATGTCTTTACTAGGTGTTTGACTAATGGCAAGACGTCTATTAACTTTGGTAAGAGAATAACATAATATCAATAATAGAATCAGTATTTTTCTTGACATTTTTATTATCAACACGCTTAGAAGTACTGGTTTGGGAAGAAGTAAGATCAATAATTTTTTGTCGAATCTTTTTATCAGTAACTTCTTTCAACAATTCTAAAGCACTATCAACAGTGATTGTTTGAATATTTAAATCTAAATCTTCAAAGTGGGATTGCAATTTATAGAAAGTATCATCACAATTGTAAGGGTTATTAATACAATTAGTGTACGGTTTTTCATTGACATGATTTTCATTATCAGTTAAATCAAATAATTCAACTCAGTGTCAGATTAACATTTATATTCATAATCAGATTCATAACCTAAAGTATATTATAAACCATAAACCTTATCATGAACCTCATCAGAAAGTCCTAAGGATTTGAGTTTTTGAAGTTTACAATTTGGAGCAATATGACCAAATTGACTGCAATTATAGCACTTGATTTTTGCTAAATCTCTCTTAGACCTATTTTTCGTAAATCTAGTAGACTTACAATGGGTTTTTCTGGCTTCACGCTCTTCTTTGGATCTATGTCTAGATTTTATTTTTATCCTATAAGGATTATCTAGGTCATTAGTTCTAATAACATACATATGGATCTTTTCTTAGAAATAGAAGCAAGATTTTTCATACAAAATTGTCCACAAAAATCACCTATTTGGGTTTTTTCTTTAAGCCTATCTAACTTACTTTGTCTAGACAATTTCAACTCATTATAAAGATTGAGACCTTCTTGAGTAAATGCTGCAATAAACTGACCATAAGTAAAATCTGTCCAAGGGATTGAATCATATTATCCTTTAATTGATTTTTTCACCTTTTCTGTAAAAAGATGTGGAAGTCTATCTATGAATCTAGCTTTCCAGTGTTCTAGCATGGTCTCGGGTAGATCCATAACTCTAGTATTTAAAGTATCCTTATACCATCTGAATTCTCCTAAATGTTTACATCTAAGACTATTTACCAGGGTACGGGTATTTACATGTTGGTTGGTAAATCTACCCCAAATTATTGAATAATGGTGAGCAATTTGCACTAAACCAATATGCATAATATTATACTGATTTTTATGCATATTGGTTTAGTGCAAATTAATTTTAAACCTTTAATTTTGAAAGGTCTTCCAGAAATATCTCTAGCTGCACTACGCGATGCTAGAAATTTAAATTTCAGACAGTCTTTGATGGGATCTATTGAATATACTCTTGCATATGGCCCTTTATAATTTAACACTCTTCCAAATTTACAATTATCTTTGACTGATGTGAATATCCTTGATGCTTTGACATTAAATGTAAAAACCCAAGGTTATAATTATGCGCCTGGATCTGAACTAATATGTTTATCCTATCGTATTTATTATCGTTTATTAGATACAATGAATCCTCGATGTAAATTGATTGATGATAATTTTGATTATACTATGCTTATTGAAACAAATTTTGTAAAATTCAAGGTCACTACCAGGAGACCAATAAGATAGGATGAAATTGATTTTCCGTAAACATGGATTTTATATTTAGTCATTTCTCCAAAACAACTTGCGGAGGATGTGACAAACTCAGAGTTAACTTATGTAACTCAAAATACTAACGGAAGAATTTGTCTTCAATTTGATGATAATTCTACCATTTATAACTGAAATTCTTTTTCTATGACTTGAATGTTGCTTGCTATGTATCACATCTATCCAATTGAACTAGTATATGGTCCATCTAGAAACCGTGTTGTATCATTACATACTCTAAGTTCTGCAAATTTGCATACTCCACTTAGAAGTATTGAAAAGATTAAAATCAATCCTAAAATAAATATAGTTCAAGATAATGATAATGTCCCAGATAGAGATAACCCCACTCACTCTGAAATGGAGTTTGATGTTAATTCTTGTTAAATCATAATTTCACATCTAATTGATTTTAGTTCTGGTTCACAGGAAAGAAATTATATTAAAAAAGAATTTTTTGGTGAAAAATGGAAAATGTTTAGGACATTGTTTTTTGAAACTCATAGTCCTGATGAAATGAAAAATATTTTTGAAGAATCCTATGAAATGTGTGCATTAAATAATCAAATTATTTGTTTTATGCCATGGTTTATATCAGTTTACCTATCTTTATATGTAAGAATTATTGAAAGATCATACCAAAATTCAAATGGTACTATTACTCAGGTTATTTACCCTCCTCAATCATCTTTTATACTTCCTAATAATATCGGTATAACTTTTTGTGCTTTTAAAAAATTCATTGATAATGAAGTTGGAAAAATCACTATTTTTGAAATAAATAGTTTAATTGCTCAAAATAATTATTTGAGTTTGTATGTGAAAGTTCTTGGAGAATATATTTCTTCTTTTGATTAAAAAACTCGATACTATGACAACTTTGATTAAGAAGCTAAGCGATAATCAAAAGTCATATGATATTGCTTCCACATCGGAAAGCAAAACAGAAGATTTGACAGCTAAGCCTCATATTCAAAGACCTTCTGATATTCAAGGATTTAGAAAATCCTCTTATTTAGAACAGCTTGAAAAATTACTTGAAAAGAAATTTTCTAGTTTAAACATAAAGCCCATAGATCTTTCTAATGCTTTTGCTTATAACCTTGAATCTACTCCACTTAAAGACATAGGTGCTGAAATCCACTCAGATTTAAATAAACTTAGAGGTTTGGTAAGAAAACAACCGGGGAAAAAATATGCTGATTTTTCCTGTATGCAAACGGCGTATTATCCAAGACCAACTCCTCAAGATGTTCTGATAGAGAAAAGAGATTGGTCCTTGACAAACACGTCATTTAGTGGAGATCATATTTATGAATGAAATTTAGATAGATTATCAGAAAGACAATTATCTATTTTTGTCCATCGTATATTTATGTATTCTACTATTGCCAAAGTCACTAGCCCTAAAAAAAGTGAAGGCAATCCTGTTCGAACAAATGCCACTATATGTAAAATGATTATTGCAGGTTTTACTGTCCAACATCGTGGCTGGTGGGACAACTTTCTTTCCAACGATGAAAGAAACATAATTTTTAAGGCTAAGAATATACTGCCTGGTATTGATAACCTAGGTAGACAACTACCAGAAGGTAGAGAAGATGCTATACCCTTATGCTCACCATTATTAAACAATTTGGGGGTAGATTTACCAACCAACATGAAAATACTCGTACCCTCTTAAATGTCCTTAGATGTAAACATTTAGGAGAATTCAGATGGTACAAGGATACTTTCATTAGTAGAGTTATGGATCTACCCGAGTCCAGGCTAGAACATTGAAAAGCTAGATTCATAGATGGACTTCCACATCTTTTTGCAGGAAGGATTAAAAAATCAATTAAAGGATAATATGGTGCAATTCCTTGGAAAGATTTTACTTATGGTCAGCTTATTGCAGCCTGTACTCAAGAAGGTCTCAATCTTTGTAATGAGTTGAAATTGTCCAGACAAATTAAGCTGGATAGGCTTAAACAAAAAATCCAATTAGGTGATTTTTGTTAATAATTTGGTATGAAAAATCTTGCTTCTACTTCTAAGAAAAAGAGCCATAGGTATGTTGTTCCTAGAACTAATGACCCAGATAAGCCTTATAGAATAAAAAGAAAATCCAGACATAGATCCAAAGAAGAGCGTGAAGCTAGAAAAATCCATTGTAAGTCTATTAGATTTACCAAAAATAGGTCTAAGAGAGATTTAGCAAAAATTAGTGTTATAATTGTGGTCAATTTGGTCATATTGCTCCAAATTGTAAACTTCAAAAACTCAAGTCCTTAGGAATTTATGATGAGGTTCATGATAAGGTTTATGGTTTATTATATACTTTAGGTTCTGAATCTGATTATGAATATGAATCTGAATCCGACACTGAGGTTAAATTATTTGATTTAACTTACAATGAAAATCATGTCAACGAAAAACCCTGCATTGATTGTAATAATAATTCTTGCGATTGTGATGATATTTTCTATAAATTGCAATCTTAGTTTGAAGATTTAGATTTAAATATTCAAACAATCTCTATTGATAGAGCTTTAGAACTGTTAAAAGAAGTTACTGATGAAAAGTTTCGATAAAAATTATTGATCTTACTTCTTCTCAAATCGGTACTTCTAAGCCTGTTGATAATAAACATGTCAAGAAAAATACTGATTCTGTTATTCATATTATGCCTTATTCTCTTACCGAAGTTAATAGACTCCTTGCCATTAGTCAAACACCTGGTAAAGACACCTCTTTCAATGATTTAAAATTAGAAGTTTTAAATGTAAAAAGAGAAATTGTTTATTTGAAACAAAATCAAATGATTTCAGATCATAGAATTTCAAAAATTGAACAGGATATTTCTCAAAATGATAGTGCCTCTAGTTCCAAAGGAAAAGAAAAAATTATGGAAAATTCTAAAAATTCTAATAATAATATTATTTCTAATCTTGATGTAGCAAATGATTATTTTTTTAGGTAAGATGCAAATAGTTACAGCCCATAAATGGTATATATACTATACTATTTTGATTAATAATAAATTTTCGGTAACTAATGTGGAAATGATTGATCATGGTGCTGATGTTAGTTGCATTCAGGAAAGATTAATTTCAACCAGATATTTTCATAAAACAACCCATATAGTCAAATCTGCATCTGGTCATTATCTTGATATTAATTATAAACTACCTCATGCACATATTTGTAAAAATAAGATTTGCATTCCACATTTCTTTTTCTTAGTAAAAAATCAGTTATATCCTTCTATTATTTTAGGAATGCCTTTTATAAATGCTAGTTATTCTTACACGCATATTGATGCGAATGGTTTCAAGGCTACTTATAAAAACCAAGAAATTTCCTACCTTTTTGTTACAGATCCAGGAACAAGAGACATAAATGCTTTAATTGAAATGAAGAATCGATAGGTAAATTTCTTACAGTTTAAAATGATAAGTATGAATATTCATAATACAATGAATTTTGTGAAAATTCAAGAAAAAATGAAAACGATCTCTGAACCAATGATTTATGATATTTATGCTGACCACCCAAATGCTTTTTGGAATCGCAAAGAGCATATTGTTACTCTTCTTTATGAAGATGATTTCAGCGAAGATAAAATTCCAACTAAATCTCAACCCTGCCAAATGAGCACAGAATTAGTTGAATTCTGTAAAAAGGAGATTGATAATCTCTTACATAAGGGTTTTATAAAACCTTTAAAATCCCCTTGTCGTGTACTGCATTTTATGTTAATAATGTCGCTGAAAAAGAACGTGGTATGCCAAGACTTGTAATTAATTATAAACCTCTTAATAAAGTTTTGAAATGGGTTAGGTATCCAATACCTAATAAAATGGATTTGTTATCTAGATTATATGATGCTAATATATTTTCAAAATTTGATTTAAAATCTGGTTATTGGCAAATTCAGATTTTTAAAGATCACACATATAGAACTGCTTTTAATGTTTCTTTTGGACAATATGAGTGGAATGTAATGCCTTTTGATCTGAAAAATGCTCCTTTTGAATTTCAAAAAATTATGAATGATATATTTAACCCACATATGGATTTTACAATTGTTTATATTGATGACATTCTTGTATTTTCAAAAATATTAGAATTGCGTTTTAAACATCTGAATATTTTCAAGAAAATTGTGTTATAAAATGGTTTGGTCATTTTTATACCAAAAATGTGCTTATTTCAAACTAATATTCGATTTTTAGGACATACTATTTGCTAAGGAAAAATAGAACCCATGAACTTTGCTAAAAAATTCTCTGATGTTGTAACTGATAAAACTCAATTGCAAAGGTTCATAGGCAGTCTTAATTACATTTCTCCTTTTTATCAGAATCTGTCTCGTGATTTAGCCCCTTTATGTGATTGACTAAAAAAGAATTACAAAGGTCCTTGGATTAATACTCACACTAATCTAGTAAAAACAATTAAAGAATGTGTCGAGTCTTTACCTTGTTTAACCTTAGCTAATCCTGCTTGGTTAAAAATAGTTGAGACTGATGCTTCGAATGTTAGTTATGGTGGAATACTTAAACAAGTAAATTCTCATAATAATATTAAATGTCTCATTAGGTTTCATTTTGTAAAATAGTCTGAAAGTCAGAAAAAATACGCTACTGTGGCTCATAAAATGTTGGCTATTGTTAAGTGTGTTTTAAAATTCTATGATGATTTATATAATTAGAAATTTATTATTACGACTGATGCTCAATCATTTAAATATACGTTTGATAAGGATTTCAAACATGATACTTATAAGATAATATTTGCAAGGTGGCAAGCCCAATTAGCCCCTTTTGATTTTGAAATACAGTACAAGAAAGGGAGTGAAAATTCTTTACTTGATTTATTGTATAGAGAATATTTAAGTGATTAAATGAATTTTTATACATACTTTCATTCTGAAAAAATAATAATTACTATTATCAAATGCATTCCTCTAAATGAAGATCTTCAGTTTATTATATTAGTAAAAATCATTCATGACATAATAGAAGAAGACTTATTTCTTTCTAATTTTGAAGATATACGTGATGAAATTGATTGGTATGATATTGATTTCTCTAACTAATCTTTTGTTGTAGTATGGCTACGGATCCACCCTAACAAATAGCCAGAGGTCGAGGTAGAGGCAGAAACCAAGAAGGAAGATACTCCTCCTCTGGGGGAAGATACTCCCCTTCATCATCTTATGCCTCATCTTCATCTACCCAGTATTACAAAGGAAAATATAAGCTTGATAAATGCAAGGATTCTGTAGATTGCAGAATCTTTGTTAAAAGATGAAAAAACTCAGCATATAAGTACTTCGATTCATCTAGACGATATTCCAGAGGATCATCCTTTATATGATCAAATTGCAGTCTTTTATAAATGCAAAGCAAGCAGATTTGTTTGCTTCAATTGCTAAAGAAAATTCTGTTGATAGTCAATAATATGAAAAGCTTGATAATTGAGAGCTAATAGTTCTCGTAGAAAACTCTAAAATATGCAAACAAAATGATCCGTGGAAACTCCTCCATAAATATTTATTGGCTAAACTTTATTTTGCAGGGGAGACATACAAAACACGAGCATTTTATGAAATGATACTGTAGTCCACTAGGAGTGTATAATTAGAACATCACCAAATGAGTGATTGAACCCCAGATGTACACGAATATTCAAAGGTTATTATTAAAAAACTAATTTCAATAGATGACTGGGGCACAACTTCTATGACCGAAAAGGCTACGATGATGAAAGGATAAAAAATCTCTTTTACATATTGGGATTATATTAAGGCTTTTACCCAGACCTTATATTATAACAATATCAAGCATAAGGATACTTGATTCTTGAAGATTTGTTCTAAAGTATTTGAAAAACCCATTCCTAATTGGTTTATACAATGGTGGTCATATCATGGCCCTACAATTCAAATTCTGCCAGAAGAATATTTACAACTCTATAAAAAATAGATCAAGGTATCAACATTTTTAATGAAATTATATTATTCAGACCATGTCTGTAACCTTGATTAAATTGGTCAGATGTATTTCTTCATAGAATTCTCTATCCGATGAATACATAAATGGAGTATTGAATTTGGATACACAAAAGAACAAATACCCAGACACTATAGGGTACTTTATAATAATTTTTGGAAAAAACTGACAAGAAAAGACCCGTTCACTAAATTACCACATGGTCGATAGCTGATAGAGTTCATTAATAAAATGATCCATGAATACTCTACTACTCTTCAAAAGAAATTCATTGAAGATAAAAATCTCAGCTATATTTCGAGAAGAATTTCTATTCATGAAGGCGATAAAACAGAAATGATTGAACAATATTTAGAAGAGGTTAGCAAAAATTTAATGAAGATAGTCGAACAGCACTCAGATTCTTCAATGAAAAACGTTACAAGTGAAGAAACGGTCGAAGATATTCCAGATTCCTAGCCATTTACTCCAGAAAATGTTCTAAATAAAGAAGAAATTAAAAAAACGAAAGAATTGCTTCGCCAACTCAAAAGAGGAAAAGACAAGATTGACCTAAAAGACCCAGAAATTATCTTTACTATATTTGTGGGACCTTTTTAGAACAATGAAAACACTATGCATAGGGACCCGAATGTGGGGCCTGTAAATACTGTGTGCATATGCTTTCTTTTTCTATATATAGGTACCTCATCTGTTATGGAGGTATAAGTTAGAAATTTTTATTTTTCTTTCTCTCTCTAATCCTAGTACTCTTCCTTCTCTCTTCTTTCTCTTGTATATTATCCGAAGGTTCAAATAAAAGAAGGCAAATAGCCGCCGTTACTCACTATTTCGGCTTTGCATCTCGCCAAATTTAAGGTACTTATTTCCTCTCTTCTGAAGTACTTTTAATACTTATTCTTCCCTTCCAGCCATGACTATGTTTGGCTAAACGGATTCTCAAACATATGTTGAAGATCTAACTTCGTTTACAAGGTAACTATGAAAGATTCAGACTCTATCAAAATACGAAGGAAGTTTTCTATATTTTCTTGACTTGGTTCCAAAATGGTGGTACAGTCGAGTTTAATATGGCTTATGCTGGCTTTGTCTTTGTGACTACGTCTAGTAATCTGTGCTGCTTTAGCTCGTGAAAAATGAAGAAAAACATGGCGATCTTTTACACAGTCAGAACTTCTAGACAAATGGTTCAACATAAGTATATTAAAAATCTGACAGGCCCCTTGTTTGGGTAAAAAGATTAATTCTTCCATACAGTCATTAAACTATTCGAAAATTCTTTTATATTTCAGTTGGTTCTTTGATTTCGTATTCCAACTATGGCTTAATCCGATATCTGGAAGTTAGAGTTTGACAGGCGCCGCGATTTACTCCGCCTGAAAAGAGATCTTGCTTATAAACATTATGTGTGAAAATATTAAACATTCTACTTTGACCACTTTAATAACTAACAAACTATATTACTTTAGCATATACATATTATTTATTACTTAGTGAAATGACCACTTTAATTTTGCACAACATAAAATAAACATAATAAACATTATATAATAAGTAACTAAAGTTTCCATATTTTGTGCAAATTGACTTTCTTAGTAGAAATTTATAACTTTACAATAAGCTAAGAGCAAGCACTTGAATTGAATTTACATGGAAAAAATAACTTTCATAAAATCATAAATTGCCAAATTAAATTCATAACAAGTAAACCCAATAAAAAGTACAACTCACATACATTGATGGAATTTGAGCAGCTTGTTCACGGATCCGATTCCTCTTCATTTCCTTTCTCTCCAATTTCTCCAAGTTCTTACTTGGATTAGTAACACATGACAGAGTTAAATTAATGGTTAAGATTTAATTATTCAAAGTAAATTTTTAATTATGATTTAGATAATAATTAAACTATGTTATCTGATTTCAAAAATTATTATAATCGCACAATAGTAGCAACATATTACCTTCTCAATAAATATAAAAAAGCAAATTTTCTTCCTAATTTTTGTTCCTATAATGATTAATTTAACAAGTGGTTCAGTTAGCTCCAGTTTTGTGCAGTTTCTGAAATTTATAACTCTAGACAGACATCAATATAAGAATTTATTATCTTGGAACTACAGCTAAGCATCATTGTCTATGAAATATTTTCAAGTTATTATTGCTTGTTTAACTTTTCTTTTTAATTGTTGTACAACACTGCTAAAGTCTACAAAGAATCCATGTCCAATAATGTCTTAATGTTACTAAATATAGTCCACAAAGAATCTTTGTCCAATAATGTCTTAATGTTACTAAATATGATGTATTAGTAATCATTGTATAAGAACAATGTAAAATATGGTGTATTAGTAATGCTTGTATTAGCTATACTTGCATAAGTTATACTAGTATTTTTCTTATGCAAGGTGTTTAGTTTGATGAATTACACAATTTCTTATTTTTTTTTTTTTTTTTTTTTACATAATACCCTCCATATATATGTTGGAAAGTATGTGAAATTTTTTTTTGAGGGATAATAGTATATTTAAACATGTTAATGCATGCATTGAATTCATTGCATTGCTAATACCATGGATTTTGAGGTATTAGTAATACACATTTTAATATACAATAGAACATTAGTTATACATAGAATTAAAAAAATATACCAATCAAGGTATTAATAATACTCATTAAACTAATACATGCATTAACTTTCCAATAAACGCTACCAAACAACCCCTTAGTGAGATCAAATTGTTTACATGGAATATGTTCCAAACTTTTACATTAGTAGCATTCGGCTTACTTTTTTTTTCTTTTAGATTGATAAAATTGCTCGCACTGCATTTGAAACTGCAAGGAAGCGTCGAGGAAAACTCCGTCGCATGGATAAAGAAAATGTTTTGGAGCTAAAATCTAATATTTCTTCCCCTTGTGCCTCAACCCTTCTTTTCCTTCATTTTGTATCTACCTTCAACTTTTTTGATGAATTCCTTTTTTCATAAAGCAGGTAAATCCCTTGTTAGTTGCTCCAACATGGTGCCTGAAAAAGTTATCGATACATACACGATTTATCTTTGAACAAAAACAATGAAAATGTAGTCAACTTCCCAACTCTCTGTACAAAAGGGTATCTATTTTCTATATCGGAAGTAAACTAGAATTAGCAAGTATCTCGTTCTCCACGATTATCTTTCAACACTTTCAACTGGTTCATGTATCTCTTCAAATCCTGTTGGCGATAAACAAGTAAGAATTGTCTCAACCAAAATTGATGGATTGGCCCTAAAAATGTCAAAGCCAAAGTAGAGTTGAGAAAGCCAAGGTGTCTGCAATTTAATTTTGTAATGAAAAATAATCTAATACCAAATAAGAAAAAAGCAAAAACACACGTCTTGTGCAAATGTAAAATCTAGTGATCAATTTTGTCTCATTACTTTTAGCAAATTGCTTGTTCATCCCTTCAACAATTCATGCTGTGCAAAAGGATTGTACTATATATAGACTAAAGTTATCATTCTTTAATGTAATATTTTGCTAATTAAAATTTCATCTGGGAGACCATAAGACCAAAGAGAGTATCGAGGTTGACTGTTTTAAGTGTGATTCTTGTTCTGTTATGCTTTTCTTCTCTTATTCTTTCTTCTCTTAATGTGTATAATTTTGGATTCTTGTCCTATCCTATTTGTCATTTTTTTTGTTTGGATGACTAAAGACCCCACGGGGTTAGTGCCACATGCATGGTTCGAACTCGGCAGGTCCTCTATCCTTCTCCGCTTAATGCCAAGGTTTTATCTATAGCAGAGTTCAAACCCATGACGTGCGCCTAACCTGCATATCACCTATTTCATTCTTACCATTAGACCAAAGCCCTGGGGCTTCCATCCTTTTCCTTTATTATTTTTTTAATTGTCTTTTATCTGTAAACCATGGAAATACTTTCTGTTGCTTTTCTTGGCCGTAGTATATGTAGTGGTAGAGTTTCTTTCTCGTGTACTGGTACGTCAACGCGTGTTTCTGATACAAAAAGTAACTGTATGAATTCGGATCATCAGTCCACCAATTGAAAAGAATATCCTTTCGTTCAAGACTAATTATACTTAAATAAAGGATCCCGGTCTCTAGTAATCTGATGAGATGCTCTCCAAGCTTGTATTTTTGTTCCAAGCGTCTAGCAGGACATCTTAGGTCATATAATCTAGCATGTAATACCTATTGGCCAAAATGCACAAACACGTGTATCCATGTTCATGAATAGGCTTAGCATTACTGCATCATCATCAAAACATATTTGATTTCTTCTAAACCTTAATGCCCAAAATTATATGCTGGAATAATCCTGTCATTTTTTATCAAGTTTACACGCAGTTATCCTTCAGGTGACATTTGGCTAGGATAATGGGAAGAATAATCTGTTAATGGAGCAGCCACCTCTTGCCAGATGAGCTTGAGCTCTCAAACAAATGCAAAACAGAAGAAGAAAGTAATGAAATGATTCTCTACTAATCACTTTTGCCATAAACATTGTTTGGGCTGCACACTTGGGTCGTTCAACTTATTAATGGAGAAGCAGCTTACAAATAAAAGTATTGGACTGACTGTTTTGTAATAATTTGTATTTGAATACGTTATTAGAATTACATACTGTCATTAGGAGTCTATCACTATTTTGTATTAGTCTAGTAGGAGTCTATTTCTATGGTGTAGAAGTTTGGTTAGGTTAGGAGTCTTTTCTTTATCATTGAACATGTACAAAGTTTTCGATATAAGGTAGACATGTATACATTGTAAGACACATGATAATACGATCAATATTCTCTCAAGATTGCTTCTGTTCTTTCATGGCATTAGAGCAGGAACTCTAATTTTCGATCAACTCATATTTTTTCAAAATATAACTCGAGGGCCGATCTCTGTCCGGCCCGAGGAAACCTTTACACACCTACATTACCTTTTGGGAGGCCTACGCCCCATAAAAACTGTCTACCTGAGACTGTCCCTTGGACCATAGGTCCTGACATAAGGTTAGAATTTTAGCCCTTCCAGAGTGGTATCTCACTGATGGTTCGGCCCCCCCGAAAGGAGTCCTTCTTTGCCTTCCACCTAAGCTGCGCAGGAAAGGGCCAAAGCCAATCCCAGGAACAGTGAAATCTTCATAGGGTCTTTCTATCCAGGTGCAGGTAGTCTGCATCTTCACAGACATGTCTATTTCACTGAGCCTCTCTTCGAGGCAGTGCCCAGATCATTATGCCTTTCGTGCGGGTCAGAACTTACCCAACAAGGAGTTTCTCTACCTTAGGATCGTTATAGTTACGACCGCCGTTCATCAGGGCTTCGGTCGTCGGCTCCCCTGCAATCAGGTCACCAACTTCCTTGACCTTTTGGTACTAGGCAGGCGTCAGCCCCTATACATGGTCAACGACTTTGCGGAGACCTGTGTTTTTGGTAAACTGTCGCCCAGGCCTGGTCACTATGACCCCCTTTGTGATGTGAAGGGTCACCCCTTTTTCCGAAGTTATGGGGCTATTTTGCTGAGTTCCTTAGAGAGATTTGTATCGCGCCCCTAGGTATTCTCTACCTACCTACCTATCTGTGTTGGTTTCGGGTACAGGTACCCTCTTGCTGAAAGTTATTCGATCTTTTCCTGGGATGATGACATGGGTTACTTCAACGTTGTAGTGCCTGTTATTCGAACATTGGCTCGAGGTATTTTTTCTACCCCTTGTTACGCTGAAAAAAGGGTAGGGACACTTTACGTTCTTGAACTGATGAACATCTTTCAGCTAACCTAGCCTCCTCCGTCCCTCAGGACCAATAAGGGGTAGTACAGGAATATTCACCTATTGTCCATCGACTATGCCTTTCGGCCTGATCTTAGGCCCTAACTCACCCTCCGTGGACCAACCTTGTAGAGGAACCCTTAGGTTTTCGAGGCATTGGATTCTCACTAATGTTTGCGTTACTCAAGTCGATTTTCTCGCTTCCGCTTCATCTACCACCTCTCACACGAAGGCTTGCCTCTAAGATGGAATTCTCCCCTACTAATGTATTTTTATACCCCACAGCTTCGGCAGATCGCTTAGCCCCATTCATCTTCGGCGCAAGAGCGCTCGATTGGTGAGCTATTACGCACTCTTTCAAGAATGGCTGATTCTAGGCAAACCTCCTTTCTATCTCTCACCCCTACCTCCTTTATCACTGAGCAGTCATTTAGGGTCCTTAGCTGGTGATTCAGGTTGTTTCCCTCTAGACGATGAAGCTTATCCACCATCATCTCATTAGCCGACTTTGACCCATCTTTTTTAAGGCCATACCTAGTATTTAGAGTTTGCCGCAATTTGGTACCACTTTTGCAGCCCGCACTAAAATAGTTCTTTACCATATGATATCCAGTCAACTGCTGTGCCTCAACACATTTTGGGGAGAACCAGCTAGCTCTGGGTTCGAGTGATATTTCACCCCTAACCATAACTCATCCGCTGATTCTTTAACATTAGTAGGTCTGGACCTCTACTTAGTTTCACCCAAGCTTCATCCTGGTCATGGATAGATCTCCCAGGTTCGGGTCCATAAGCAGTGGTAATTGCCCTATGAAGACTCGCTTTTTCTATGGCTCTGGTAGGTTCCCTTAACCAAGCTACTGCCTATGAGTCACCGACTCATTCTTCAACAGGCACACCGTCAGAGTCCTGGATCCTCTCACTACTTGGGAGCTTATGGTTTTATGTTCTATTTTACTCCACGATGGGGATTCTTTTCACCCTTCCCTTATGGTACTACTTCGCTATTGGTCACCCAGGAGTATTTAGCCTTGCAAGGTGGTCCTTGCTGATTCTCACAGGATTCCACGTGCCCCATGCTACTCGCGTTATAGTGTAAGAAAGTGATGATTTTGGCTACTGGTCTTTTGCCATCTACGGTGCAGCATTCAGGTTGCTTCTCCTAGTAGCACGACACTTGTATTGCTCTCTCACAACCCTATTTTCACGGTTTAGGCTACTCCCATTTTGCTCGTCGCTGCCACGGGAATCATTTTTGCTTTCTTTTTCTCTGGCTACTAAGATGTTTCAGTTTGCTAGGTTGTCTCTTGCCTTCCCATGGATTCTGCAGTAGTGCAAAAGGTTTCCCTATTCGGGAATCTCCAGATTTATGCTTATTTTTAACTGGCCAAAGTATTTCATTGATTACTATGCCTTTCCCCATCTCTGGGTGCATAGGTATCCACCGTAAGCCTTTCTTTGTTTGAACCTCGCCCTTCACTTTTTAGGCTATGCCATCCTAAGATGCTACTAAATGGATGGATCTTATCAACGTCCATGAATGATAAATCATAGATCGAACAGCCGAATTGGAAAAATTGGGTGCTATTATAAAGCTTTGTATCGGCCACGTTCGTGAGTTGTAGATAAGCGGACTCAAATCGTTGATATCCGCCGCAAGGTAAATCACTACCTCTCAGGTCCCCCGATTGATTCTACCATAGAGGACAATGATAGATAATAACTCCCCCCCCCCCCCCCCCCCCCGAACACAACTTATAACTTTCATCGTATTGTGCTCTCCAAAGAGCAACTCTTCTCAAAATCTCACTCAAAAGGTGCTGAGTTGGAATCCCATTTTAACTAAAGATTCTTGTGGTTCCATAGGATCCAACTATAAGAGAACCAGGAACGGAGGGCTTTCCCCCTTTTCGCCCGACTCTTTAGTCTTAAGAACGCTAGTTTTAAGAATGAGTCATTGCCCTTCTCCGACCCTGACTGCCCAACCTAAGAGCGGACCACTATTGTGTTAAACTTATTGAACAGGGTTCTATGGTCAGTTCATGACCCCTAGATATTGAAGGCATCTTTGGGGTGATCTCGTAGTTCCTATAGGGTGGAGATGATGGGGTCGGTCCATGGATTTTCCTTCCTTTTCTTTCGGTGTATTTTTCTTAGAGAGTTGAAGGGAGATAGTGCATCAAACTGTTTGAAAGGGCTAACTTGATCCCCTTCCCGAGAGATCTCTAAAGAGGGAACCCTGGGAGAGCTGCCAACTCCAACTACCATCCATGTACGATCCATGCTAGATCTGACCAACTACCTATCCTACCTTCTCTACGTTCTTGACAGCCTATCTTTGTCTTAGTAGAGTCTATTAGTGGCACGTTTCGGTCCTCTTCCCCATTATCTAGAAAAAGTGAGCCATTGGTTTAGGTACAAGATACTATCATTACCGCCTGGATAATTAGACATCCAACCCGTAATCGTAATGACCCAATTACAAGAGCGGATCTCTACCAACTGAGCTATATCCCCCCGAGCCAAGTGGAGCATGCATAAAGTATTCAGATGCTTCTTCTATTCTTTTCCCTGCCGTAGCTGGGCCATCCTGGACTTGAACCAGATACCTCGCTTGTGAAGTAAATTATTGCACCTACGGTCCAACCAATTGGGAGATAATCAATAGAATCCTATTTGGGATCTATTCATCCTTCCTGAATGCAGCATATAGTTTCACGACGCTCTTTAGGTGTGCTTGTTCCCCCCATTCTTTCTTACCTGGCAAGTCTTTATGAAATAACTATGATGAGAAGAAAAAAAAGGCGTTAAGAGACCCTCCTGGCCCAACCCTAGACACTCTAAGTTTCTTTTTCAAACCTGCTCCCATTTCAATTTTGAGTCAAGAAAAAAACATCTCGAATGGTACGATCCCTCTATCACCCCAAAATGATAGGGGTGATTCGTAGTTCTTGGTCTATGAAGATGCGTTGTTAGGTGCTCAATTTTATTTTCCCATTGAGGCCGAACCTAAACCTGTGCTTGAGAGATAGATATCCATACACTGATAAGGGATGCACGGATTCTCGAGAAGAGAGGAACCGTAGAGGTCCCCCCTAGACCGTCCAGATCCCATAAGTGAATCAAAATTTGGATCTATATTAGATCTCACCCGAATTTCCCCATATAAGCTCCTAAGAAGAAGTTTGGTTTCAAACCCCAATTTGAACAGAAGGAGTACGCCATGCTAATGTGCCTCGAATGATCCACATCTTAGGGTCAGGCACCAATGAGCACATTGAACTATCCATGTGGCTGAGAGCCCTCACAGTCCTAGCACAACGACGCAATTATCAGGGGCGCACTCTACCACTGAGCTAATAGCCTATCGTGCGAGCCTACCACTGGGGGCCCGCTATGCCAAAAGTAAGAGAAATCCTTTCCCTCTCTTTCCCTTTTTAGTTACCATAACACCATACGGTATAGAGGGATGGAGGTGGGGGGTAGAGAGAGGGGGGAGCGCATGGGGATGTAAAAAAGGGGGTCCTATCAACTTATTCCAACATAGGATAATAAGCTTATGAGTTTGGTCTTACTTCACCTTTGAGAAAGGAAAGATAACTTCCATCTCCAAGTTTAACTCAGATGTAGCTCTCTTATTTTTTTAAGGGGTGTGAAACAACGTCAAACTAAAATACCCAACAAGTATTAGCTCTCCCTAAAAACAAGGTGATCTAGCCGCACCTTCCAGTACGGCTACCTTGTTACGACTTTACTCCAGTCACTAGCCCTACCTTCGCCATCCCCCTCCTTGCGGTTAAGGTAACAACTTTGGGTATGGCCAGCTCCTATAGTATGATGGGCAGTGTGTATAAATCTCGAGAATGAATTCACCGTTGTATAACTGACCAATGATTACTAGTGATTTTGGCTTCATGCAGGCAAGTTGCAGCCTGCAATCCGAACTGAGGATGGGTTTTTTGGGTTAGCTCACCCTTGTGGGATCGTGACCCTTTGTCCCAGCCATTATAGCATGTGTATCACCTTGGGCATAAGGGGAATGATGACTTGACGTCATCCTCACCTTCCCCTTGCTTATCATTAGCAGTCTGTTCAGGGTTCTAAACTCAATAATGGAAACTAAACACGAGGGTTATGCTCGTTGTGAGACTTAACCCAACACCTTATGATACAATCTGATGATAGCCATGCATCACCTGTGTCCGTCTTCCCAAAGGCACTCTTCTCTTTCAAGAGGATTTGCAGTATGCCAAGCTCGGGTAAGGTTCTTCGCTTTGCATAGAATTAAACCACATGATCCACCACTTGTGTAGGCCTCCGTCAATTTCTTTGAGTTTCATTCTTGCAAATGTACTGCCCAGGAGAGATACTTAATGCATTATCTGTAGAATTTCATGGGTCAATACACACAACACCTAGTATCCATCATTTATAGCTAGGATTATTAGGGTATTTAATCCCATTCGCTCCCCTAGCTTTTGTATCTCAGTGTCAATGTCAGCCCAGCAGAGTGCTTTAGCTGTTGGTGTTCTTTTAAAGCTCTACGCATTTCACTTCTCCACCAAAAATTCCCTATGCCCCTACCGTACTCCAACTTGGTAGTTTCTACCACCTGTCTAGGGTTTAGCCCTGGGATCTGATAGTGAACTTAAAAAGCCACCTATAGACACTTTACGCCCAATCATTCCTGATAACGCTTGCATCCTCTGTATTACCGCAGCTGCTGGCATAGGGTTAGCCGATTTTTATTCCCCAGATAATGTGATTACTTCTTCTCCTGCAAAAGAAGTTCACGACCCATAGGACTTTTACCTCCATGCGACATTACTACGTCAGGCTTTTGTCTATTGCAGAAAATTCCCCACTGCCACCTCCCGTTGGAGTCTAGGCCGTGTCTCAGTCCTTGTGTGGCTGATCAACCTCTTGGACCAGCTACTGATCATCTCCTTGGTAAGATATTTCCTCACCAACTAGCTAATCTGACACGAACCCCTCATCGGGTGGATTCCTCTTTTTGCTCCTCAGTCTACGAGGTATTACCAGTCGTTTCCAACTGTTGTTCCTCTCCCAAGGGAAGGTTTTTACGCATTACTTACCCGTCCTCCACTGGAAACACCATTTACCGTGTTTCCCGTCCGACTTACATATGTTAAACATGCTGCCAGCATTTATTCTGAGCCAGGATTGAACTCTCCTTGAGATTCATAGTTGCATTATTTATAGTTTCCTTGTTCATAGAAAAAATGGAATCAGAATTGTCTTTCATTCCAAGGCATAACTTGTATCCATGCGATTCATATTCGTCCAGAGTTCGATCTAAGAAATATAGCCATCCCTGCCCCCTCACATCAATCCCATAAGCCATTTGTCCGTTCTTATTAAATGACAACGGGGGAGCAAAATCCAACTAGAAAATCTCACATTAGTCTTAGGGATAATCAGTCTTGAACTGATGAATTCCACCACGTCAAGGTGACACTCTACCGCTGAGTTATATCCCTTCCCTTCTCTATCGAGAAATAGAACTGACTAATCCTAAGTCAAAGGGTCGAGAAACTCAACGCCACTATTTTTGAACAACTTGGAGCCGGGCCTTCTTGTTGCACTATTACGGATATGAAAATAATGGTCAAAATCAAATTCAATTGTCAACTGACCCTATAGGAAATAGGATTAACTACTGATTTTGAAGGAACGAACTAGAGATACATCTCTTTTCCATTTAAGAGTTCTTATGCATTTCCATGCCCCTTTGAGACCCCAAAAAATGGACAAATTCCTTTTCTTAGGAACAGATACAAGATTCGTCACTACAAAAAGGATAATGGTAACCTTACCATTAACTACTTCATTTATAAATTTCATAGTAATAGAAATACATGTCCTACCGAGAGAGAATTTAGAATTTGCTATCCTCTTGCATAGTAGGCAAAAATTTACCTCCGTGGAAAGGATGATTTAGTCGGATTGACATGAGAGTCCAACTACATTTCCAGAATCCATGTTGTATATTTGAAAGAGGTTGACCTCCTTGCTTATCTCATGGTACACTCCTCTTCTCGCTGAGCCCCTTTTCTCCTTGGTCTATTAAGATAAAATGTAGGATTGGTGCCAACAGTTCATCACAGAAGAAAGGGCTCACTTATTTGGGATCACTAACTAATACTAATCTAATATAATAGTCTAATATATATAATATACTAATATATCTAATATAATTGAAAAGAATAGTCTTTTTTGTATACTTTTCGTGGTTTTGTTGCTACCACGGTATTTATGCAATCAATCAGATTAGATAGATATCCTTTCAACGTAGGTCGTCAAAAGGATCTAGGAGACCCACCAAAGTACAAAAGCTAGGATCTTTCAAAAAACGGATTCCTATTCAAAGAGTACATAATCGCATGGATAAGCTCATACTAACCCGTCTATTTAGGATCCAAATTCTAGATTTTCCTTGGGAGGTATCAGGAAGGATTTGGAATGGAATAATATCGATTCATCCAAAATAAAGGGTTCTCTATTGATTCAAACATTGTACCTATGGGATAGGGATCGAGGAAGGGGAAAACTGAAGATTTCACATAGTACTTTTATCAATCTGATTTACTTCATACCTTTCATTCGATGAGAAAATAGGTCAAATTCTACAGGATAAAACCTATGGGACTTAAGGAATGATATAAATAAGAGAGGGAAAATATTTCTATTAAATAAATATGAAGTATAAGAACCAAAATTCCAAATGAACAAATTCAAACTTGAAAAGGATCTTGAGGTACCTCAAAGGTTATCTTGGCAAAGGGATTGATCAAGAAAGATCTTTTGTTCTTCTTATATTTAAGATCGTGATTCGATCCACATATGTTTGGTAAATAGAATAATCTTATCCTATGAGAATAATAAAAAATGGACAATGTTTAATTGAAACATGAAAACGTTACTAAATTGGTCCTAGTTACTCTTTGGGGCGGAGTGGAAGAAGAGGGGATTCTCGAATGCGGAAAAGGATCCTATGAATTCAAAAGAATTGAACGAGGAGCCGTATGAGGTGAAAATTTCATGTACGGTTCTATAGAGTGGCAGTAAGGGTGATTTATCGGTCAACTTTTCCACTATAACCTAAAAAAAACAAACTCTGCCATACGTAAAGTTGCCAGAGTAAGATTAACCTCTGGATTTGAAATCACTACTTATATACCCGGTATTGTCCATAATTCACAAGAACATTCTGTAGTCTTAGTAAGAGGGGGAATAGTTAAGGATTTACTCGGTGTGACATATCACATTGTTTGAGGAACCCTAGATGCTGTCGGAGTAAAAGATCATTAACAAGGGCGTTCTAGTGCGTTGTAGATTCTTATCCAGGACTTGTATCATTTGATGATGCCATGTGAATCACTAGAAACATGTGAAGTGTATGGCTAACCCAATAACAAAAGTTTCATAAGGGGACTAAAGCAGGCTACCATGAGACAAAAAATCTTCTTTCTAAAGAGATTTGATTTGGAACTGTTAGATGTCCAAGGTTCAATATTGAGATAATTTCAGAGGTTTTCCCTAACTTTGTCCATATTAACAATTAATTCAATATACCTCCACTTTTTTAGAATAGGTCTGAGTCAAATAGCAATGATTTGAAGCACTTTTTTTTACACTATTTTAGAAACTCAAGGACTCAATCGTATGGATATGTAAAATATAGGATTTCCAATCCTAGCAGAAAAGGGAGGAAAACGAATACTCAATTTAAAGTGAGTAAACAAAATTCTATACTCGATCTCATAGATACGTATAGAATTCTGTGGAAAGCCGTACTTGATAAAAGTCATATGTATGGTTTGGAGGGAGATTTTACATATCTTTCTAGATCTACCTTATAATATGGGGTAAAAAATCCAAAATAAATGATCTTAGCCCTGATAAAAAGAAAACTGATTCTCTTGAACCCCTTCACGCTCATCTCATGTTGAGGTACTGCAGAAAAAAAACCCTGCAAAATCCTATCCAATTTATCGTAATTAATTAATTAACATGTTGGTTAACTATATTCTGAAATATGGAAAAAATTATTGGCTTAAAAAATTATCTATCGAGCCGTGAAAAAGATTCAACAAAAGACAAAAACAAATCCACTATCCATTTTACGTTAAGCAATACGTGGAGTAACTCCCAATATAACAATAAAAGAAAGACATGTAGGCGGATTGACTTATCAAGTTCCTATTGAAATAGGATCCACACAAGGAAAAGCACTTTCCATTCATTGGTTATTAGCGGTAACTCAAAAATGTCATGGTCAAAATAAGGCTTTCAAATTAAGTACCGAATTAGTGGATGCTGCCAAAAGAAGAGGCGATGCCATACACAAAAAGGAAGAGACTCATTAAATAGTAGAGGCAAATAGATATTTTTCACATTTTTATTAATCCATGAACAGGATCTGTACATCTCGATCGGAAAAGAATCAAGAGAAAAAGAAAGAATCAGAATTGATCGATAGATTTCTCAAAATAAACGAAAAGGAAACGAAAGATGAAACATAAATCATAAATCAAATAATCCCTCTCGGGGACTTTCTTAAAGAGAAACCTTATGTAAATACCATGGAATAGGGTTTGATCCTATTCATGGAGATCCTGTAACTATTTCAAAAATGTAAAGTTTGACACAATTGGGATTTTTTTTGGAAATTGGAAGCAGTTACAAATTCATGATCTGGCATATACTGAATGAAAACTTCATTCTCAATTGTACGAGAATTTTTATGAAATCCTTTCATTTGCTTCTCTTCGATGGAAGTTTTATTTTCCAAGAATGTATCCTAATTTTTGGTCTAATTCTTCTTTTGATGATCGATTCAACCTCTAATAAAAAAGATATACCTTGCTTATATTTAATCTCTTCAACAAGTTTAGTAATGAGCAAAATGGCCCTATTTTTCTGATGGAGAGAAGAACCTATGATTCGCTTTTAGGGAAATTTCCAAACGGATAATTTCAATGAAATCTTTCAATTTCTTATTTTACTATGTTCAAATCTATGTATTCCTCTATCCATAGAGTACATTGAATGTACATCAATGGCTATAACAGAGTTTCTATTATTCGTATTAATAGTTACTCTAAGGGGAATGTTTTTATGCGATGCTAATGATTTAATAACTATCTTTGTAGCCCCAGAATGTTTCAATTTATGATGCTACCTATTATCTGGAAATACCAAGAAAGATGTATGGTCTAATAAGGCTACTATAAAATAGTTACTCATGGGTAGGGCAAGCTCTTCTATTCTAGTTCATGGTTTCTTTTGGCTATATGGTTCATCCAGGGGAGAGATTGATCTTCAAGAGATAGTAAATGGTCTTTTCAATACTTAAATGTTTAAATCTATAGGAATTTTAATTGAGCTCATATTCATTACTGTAGGAATTGGGCAAAATCTTTCCCCAGTCCCTTCTCATTAATGGACTCCTGACGTATATGAAGGAGTGTGGTCCGTTCGAGAAATTCCTACCTCTCTATCTATCTATGAGATGTTTAGATTTTTCAAAAATTCATGGACATGCAGAAGAGAAATACCATACCCACTAGGACCAAGATAGAACTTTTACTTGTTCAAATAACAATTAAGGTGAAATAGGGTCAGGAACGATGAATCTCTTTATGATAAATATATCTATTTTACAAGTTCGTTATTATGGGTAGTTCCTACAAAGGATCGAACTAATGACATAAACAATACTTGAATTCTTGATGTAGATATTACATAGTTGGTTCTCATCCTTCAGAGACTATGAATGTAATAAGAACATCTGTCGACAAAAGGATCACCCTAAGATTATCATCTCATGGCTATTGAGAACGAATTAAATCAGATGGTTCTATTTCTCTATCTTTCTAACTTGATCCTACGAAACCAAGGTCAAAAATATTGCAAACATCAGTCATTCATAACCACCGATGAAGGATTCCTCAAAAAGTTAAGGATTAGAAATCTCTTTTAAAAATTGAATGAATTCGGTCTTATACATATGTGAGGAAGGTAATAAAAAAAGTAAGACAATGGGTTCTTCTTTCTTTTATCACTTAGGAGCCGTGTGAGATGAAAGTCTCATGCATGATTTTGAATAAGATAAAGAGCTGAGGAATCCTTTTTTCAACTATGAATCTCCCACTCTAGTTGTTGCTTTTCTTTCTGTTACTTTGCAAGTAGCTGCTTCAGCTTCATCCACTCAAATTTTCGATATTCCTTTTTATTTCTCATCAAACGAATGACATTTTCTTCTGGAAATTGTAGCTATTCTTAGTATAATATTGAAAATTATCATTGCTATTACTCAAATAAGCATGAAATGTATGCTTGCATATTCGTCCATAGGCCGAATCGGAAATGTAATTATTGGAATAATTGTTAGAGACTCAAATGATGGATATGCAAGAAGGATAACTTATACGCTATTCTATATCTCCATGAATCTAGAAATTTTTGCTTGCATTGTATTATTTGGTCTACGTATCGAAACTAATAATATTCAAGATTATGCAGGATTATACACAAAAGATCCTTTTTTGGCTCTCTCTTTAGCCCTATGTCTCTTATCCCTAGGAGGTTTTCCTTCACTAGCAGGTTTTTTCGGAAAACTCTATTTATGGTGTGGATGGAAGGTAGGCCTATATTTCTTGGTTTTAATAGGACTGCGTACAAGTGTTGTTTCTATCTACTATTATCTAAGAATAATCAAGTTATTAATGATTGGACGAAACCAAGAAATAACCCCTCACGTGAGAAATTATAGAAGATCCCCTTTAAGATCAAACAATTCCATCGAATTGAGTATGATTGTATGTGTGATAGCATCTACTATACAAGGAATATCAATGAACTCAATTATTACAATTGCTCAGGATAACCTTTTTAGATTCTAGGGTATATTTCTTAGTTCTAGATTCCTCTTACTAACCATAATCAAAGATTTAGTAGATTTGTTCTGCCCAAAATAGGAATGGGCTAGGGTTATGAACTTATAATCTGATGATCGAGCCAATTCCATGATTATAAGTTTATTCCATATCGAACTAGGCTGGAATAGGGTCATTACATTCTCATTATGAGAAGGGGCCATTCAGGCCTATCTAAATAAATATTATGTTTACTTATGGATCCCTACATCATTATATTCTATTTAGAATTAGGAATACGCGTAACCAGACTTGCTTTTTACATATCTCTATTAGGACCCTATTCATCTCTTTGAGTGAATCGAGAAATAGGTTTGATTGTCTATTTTTTTGATATATATATCAGGCAGTGCATTCTTTGGATAATTCAAATCGAAGCAATTGGATGTCTAACTCAGGCCTATATGACATGACTGATCAATAGATCCACCTTTGTCATATATTTCATACATCATACTAGATAGATATCATATTCATGGAATGTGATTCACTTTTAAGATGCCTTAGTGGTGAAATGGTAGACACGCGAGACTCAAAATCTCTTGCTAAAGAACGTGGAGGTTTGAGTCCTCTTCAAGGCATAGTATTGAGAATGCTCATTGAATGAGAATTCTGAATTGAAATAAATTCGGTATTAGATTGCGAAATCTTGGTGATCTTCTATATCTAATGAATAGGGAGTCCACTTTAAATCATCTGCCCTGCACCCACCCCCCGAATATATACTTTAATAGGTATCACACAAGGGTAGATTAGAAACCTCTAGTAAAATGCCTGCCCGTAACCCATCAGATAAAGTATATTATAGAGTCCAGGGATTGGAGACTTACCTATTCAGTGACTTTGGCACTGACGTTCCTAAAATGGGGATTATCAGGCAAATTAAATATAATACACCCGGTGGCATTCCAACCTTCCTTCTCCTTTTAGGGCCTATTTGAAAGAGAATCCAGTACTTCTTGGTCGTGAATATCTGAACTGGTTGTTTGCTGTTCAAGAATTCTTTATTAGGAAGTTCATACCATCCATACATAGTGTTTTGATCTAAGATTTCAATTCTTCTGTGTTTCAGCGATAACATATTCTTCCATGGAGCTAAGGTCCAAAATATGTAAGAAACAAGTGTTTCCACAACTCTACCACCTAGTCAATTTTGTTCCCCTTAATCCTTCTTTCATGGTCACGTATCTTTCTGGCTAAGGAATGAGAAATATTTCTCCTATTACATGAATCTAATTTTCATTTTATCCTTGAAAAGTCATATTTTTCTCAATAATGCCTTTGCCATTTGATCTAATAGCATTCCGTTAGATAGGAACAGATTTGATGAATACTGATAACTCTCGGTTAGAGTATTAGAACAGAAAGATCCATCAGATAATGAACTATTGGTTCTAAGCCATATCTGACGATTAATCAACAATTCAGAGTGCTTTTCTTGCATATTCTTGATAAACCATCATTTATATATAGATGTAGGAGGACCTGTTTGGGTAGTAAGAAGCCCCTTTGAATCTCTTCATCTATAAATAATTCTCGATGTGAAAACACAGAACCAGGGGGCTGATCTTGAAATAGGAAAAAGAGTGTGAAGGGTCCCAAATAAATTGGCTTATTGGAAAAAGGGACTTGTTCTTTGGAAGATCTATCTTGTATCTGGTACTGCATAGTTCCACTCTGTAAGAACCCCGAATCATTCTCTTGAAGCTCATCCTCTTTATTATAAATAATCCTCTTGTCCCAAAATGAACTGGACTAATAGGGAAATCCCAATTCATTGGGCCTTTCGATACAATCAAATAGAACAAATAAAAGCCCCAAGGGCACCATATTCTAGGAGCCCAAACTATGTGATTGAATAAATCCTCCTGCGGGTCAAGGGCTCCTTCTCCCTCCCCTTCTTTAAACTCCGATTGATATTTTTCATAGAGAAATCTTTGATCAAGGATAGAACAAGAGCCCTTTTGCATCACATCTAAGGTATTCCTTAGCTCGAGCTGAAGAAGCAATGTCACTCGATCATTATCAAACTCACTGCAATCTTTTTCTATCCGTGAAGATACCACTAGAGTGCCTTCTACTTCTAATAGTACATGAACTAGATCAGAATCATTCTCAATGAGTCCATAAGAAGTGATCCCATTTTTTTCGTCTGGTTTGAATAAAGACCAAATATTTTAAATAACCGATCCGTTAGAATAACTCATAAGATAAAAAAAGTATCGTTAATCTCTTCATGCTCGTTCCAAGCTTGAAGTACCATTTGAACAAATAGGAATCCCCTTCGTTATATGATTTATTCTTCATATAGTTAGATATAGGATCTATAGGGCAATTACTTAGAATTACATTTCTGCTACAGCCCTTCCAATCTGATAAAAAAGGATCCCATGATCCTAAACCGATCCCACCAAATCCCAAGTTTGTCTATGAAGAGCAGATCTAATTTTATTAGAGTCTAAATTGATTTCTTCTATGTAATACTAATTGATAGGACCTCATTGGTAAGTGCTACGAGATCTCGTGCATTGGAACCCATGTTTTGGACCCGAATCCATTAGTATGGAACATTTTATTTTCCAAGTGAAATTCCCTAGTATATGAGAGAGTGAAAAGGTGCTTTCATTGTTGTGGAATAAGAATCCTTCGTAGCTTAATTCATGTATTTAATTTATTTGGAGCTATTAGAGCGGGATCCACTTTTTGGGGAATATGTGTTGAAGCAATAACAAGAATATTTCTAGTAGATCATCTTTCACAATCCCTGGAGAGATGGTTCACTAATAGAACGAGGGATAAGTCATTTGACTCATTCATATCTAGATCATGAATTTTTGGAATCCATATTATGTAAGGAGACATTTCTTTTGCTAATTCAAATTGAAGGGTGATATAGAATTGATCTATTTCCAGCATCATGTCCACAGTTATCCCATTCATCCTAGTTAGTAGTTCTAGTTCCGTATCAAGGTCAAGATCGATATTGTTACTAGCATCAAGATTGTCACTATCATCAATATCGTTACTATAATCAATATCGATCTCATCAAGAAGAACACATTTAGGCTTTTTATCTAGGAACTTGTTCAGAAATACCATAATAAAAGGAACATAGGAGTTTGCCGCTAGGTATTTGACCAAATAGGATCGTCCAGTTCATATAGAACCTATCACTAAAATACCCTTAGAGGAGGATAAGGCTAAGCAGAGCAAAAAGGTTTTTCCATGAGTTGGGAAATGAAAACTATTTTCCCCACACGAAGTTTGTGAATAAGTAATTATCTGATAATGAGCAAGGAATATCCGTCTTTCTGCTAAATAGGATAGATTGAACTCATAATTCATTAGATACTTTTTATGACTGTAAACTAATTATCATAAGTAAATTGCTCCCGCTTGTTCAATCATTTGATAACCAAAGTCATTTTTTGATAAATGATCACTATGAGTCAAACTCAATAGAATTTGATCAATCCTATTTTCTGTCGTTAAGGTGGAGAACTGAACCAAGAATTCTCTTTTTTCATCATGAATCGAATCAGTGTTCGTAAACTAGGATTCTATTTTCTCATCAATCTAATTCCCTTTCACATTTTTTTTCTTATCAATGAATAGATCTCTTTACTTGTATGACTTAGATATCTTATATTTCTTGAAAAAGTGATTCAATTGATAGGATTCGGTATGAGATCAATGATCTCGATATGATTGATATCCTAATCTTTCTTCTTAGAACGTATTGATTTGACCCCATAAGCGGGACCAAGCATGTTGCCTCCGGAAGAAGAACCCCATATCTCTTCTATAGAATCTCTTAATTGTTCCAGAGTAACTAGAAAAAGATTCTTTAACCAAAAAGAATTTGGTTTGGATATAGGATACCTATCCAGAAGTTTTCGCAACTCAGTCATAGCTGATCGAATCATCAAAGATTTGACCTTGTCTAACTTTGTTTGTAACTTACTAGAGGCCTTCAAAATAAAGAGAAAATATGTATGAATGAGATATCCAGCAACAAGAAGAAGGAAAAGGATTGAATAGAGGAACTCACAAATATTTGGCAATCTTAGATGTGTCAATATCAATGGTGACTCATTATTTTGATGAATTATTTCTTCGGATAGAAGAAGATTATGTAAACACTTACTCGAGATCTCACTTATTAGATTCCATTGTGAAAGACATAATTTTTTCTGAAGAATCCACCATGATATACCTGATCCATGCATAATATCAGGAAAAGTGGATACAAATTTTTGACTGCTACTTAGTATTGGAAATAGGTCTAAAAAAGTATCTAAAAACATCAAATTTAGATATTTGTACCCTGTCAAAGTAAGGAACCATGACATATATGTTTGTAATAGATTCCATTTTGAGTAGAATAGATTCTATTTTAAGAGAGTTGAAAAAGCACTAACTCGTTGAAAGGCTCTATACATCTGCCCTTTCTCAATACATTTCTTTAGACAAAGACTCCATTTTTTCCTTTTTTTGGATGATAAATCTTTCTCAAAACATGGAGTGTGAATCAAACCCATGTTTGAATTGAAATTGAGATACTGATGCAAATTCTTCTCTTCTGAATCAAATAGATTTATATTTGAAAGAGTTTGATAATAAATTTTTTCAAAATCGACTATTTGCCCCTCTGTTAGAGATGTTATAGAAATGTCTACGATTGAGTAAATAGCGCTACGAATGAATGGATTGGATTGACTTGTAAAATGGAAAGATTTGTATAAGTTATACATTTTGTTACCCCTTTGTGGAAAATCGTTAGGTATTAATATGTTAGATACCTGTGACTCGATTGGTGAAATAGTATCTCTCCTCCCAAAAGCATGTTTTTTTAACGACGCACAAAGAAAATATTTTGTTGTGAATAAATAAGATACTAAGGAATTGTCCATACATAAAATCAGAATTATTGATACGGGCATTTTCCATAGAAAAGAGGAATCTTGTGTTCCAATAGAAGCCGAAGTGCTGGGGATTATTTAAGAATCGAAGTCGATTCTCTTTATAAAAAGAAGATATCAATGAACTTCTATGAAATGGTTTCACAGGATTCAGCCAATTGTCTTGATCGCGGAATATCATTGAAAAATAGGAATACGGGTTATCAAAGGATTTCCTATGATTATTTCTAGTATGGAAAGAGTCAATCATCCATTTTGGTATCTTATTGAACAAAAATGGTGATATTATTCCTCCATTGATCAAGAATTTCAATATTTGGGAAGAATCATGATCGTACAATAAGAAGGGTTTCAATTTTTAGAAATGAACAACTTAAAGACCTATTGATTCTAACAACTGATTGCAGAGTTGTTCATTCGGACCTTTCAATTCATAGATGCAGATATCATACCTAGTAATGGGGATATTTAGCTTCAATTCACAGAAAAAAGAAAGTACGTAAGATAAAAATAAAAGCAACTTGGACAAAAAAAAGAAGTGACTTGGAGAAAAAGAAATGAAGTAGCTTAGACAAATCTTTTTTGTTGATAACCTCAGACCAATCAATCAAATATAGATTAATACATAATCGATCGAACACTACTTGAAAATGGCTTTTCTGCTCCAAAATAGACTATTCCAAATGTTTCTGGAAATTCTTGCTCCCATTGGACTATTTGTATCTATATGCATCAGGATCCTAATTCATGGATCTCTCGGTTCGAGAAATCAAAATAAGAGGCTCGAACTATTTCTTCTGACTGTTTTCAAATTCGATAAATATTGGTTGATCGTATATTTCATTATAGTTCTATGATTCAGAGTATCCTTTCCTATTTTATCCCTTTGAATTCTATATTTGAAGTTGCGATCAGATCTTTTCATTAAAAAGAATCGATTCAATACATTTCTTATGTACCCATAGGTACTATATTGGATTTGAATGAGATTTTGGATCAATCTATATTAAGTGACTACCTCCATTATGTTGCTGCTAGCAAATACCACTATTTTTGGTTTTGGATCTTCCAAATCATTCCCTCAGGAGATCCGGACCCATTTTTTTTAGATTCTTCGAGAAAAAGATTCATTATCTTCATAAAAAATAGGAGGTAAAACCAATAAAGATTTCTTTTTTCAATTCATCCCTGGCCTAATTCAAGAATTTTTTTGATCTAATCCACACGAATAAATAGAAAAGGCAAATCCCTTATGATACACCAGATTTAGCTTATTTTTTGATATAGTAAATAGATCTGCCATTTCTTAAAATCTCTCTTCTAATTCAAACTCGTAATGTAACGTGCATCCTCCCCTATTTCGATCATGGAATCGATAAAATAAATCAAAAAATAGATTTTTGTTCAAGAATAAAATTTTATTGAAACTGTCCATATTCGGTTCATCCTTTGGATCCATATCACATCCTAGATCTGATGAAATAGGATAAATTAAGATGGTATTTTGTAAATACATAATTATCTTCAATATATTAAACATTTCTTTATTTTTTGATTGCCTGGAAGGGACAAAAGAAAGGTCTTGTTGTTTCTTAAATAATTTTTCATCTCTAGTGGAACTCCAGCAGGATTCGAACCCAGATGAAGTTTTGACCATCTATCAGAGAAAAAAGAACAAACGGATCTTGTAGAATTCCCAAGAAATTCTTCAATTTCTTCCAGAAATAGATGATTAATCATCCGCTTCTCACATTCTGTGAATAGCCAGGATATTAAGGAATATCTAGAAAGACATTTCGGGAATTATCCTGACTCTATCTCTTTTCATTCCATTTGAAGAAAGGAAGGATCCCAAAGAATCGATCTTTCTTTTCTTTGTTGAATCTCTCTTTAATTAATCAATGTGTGATATTCTAAATCCTTATTACTAATAGAATCCAAATGATCTCTGGATTGAATAGAAGATCTTTTCAGTTGGTTAGAATTCGTTACTTGAACGAACTAGATCTTATGGAATCATATTGAATATTTGATGATACATTCTATACCTTGCTAAAAAACCCATCCTTGTTTACCAACCACACATTGTCTAACCAAATCCAATTCTCTCTCGATACGTTCCTCAAAAAATCTAACTCAAGCAGATTCTTGCCCCAACTAATGAAGAGATCTTGGCGGAATTTCCACATATGAAATTGAGCACAATTTTGCAAAGAAATAGCCCTCTTGTTTCTCGAGAAGAGATGGAAAAAATGCTCAATATCATTTGATTAAATAGTTGACCCAGCCCTTTATTGTTTGAAGAAACACTCCATTTCAATTGGTATTTCTTCATGAAAAGCAGACATGAGATAAGAAATCTAGTGTTTCACTAAGAGTTTGAATAACGGTCCTGAATTCAAGTTAATTCTATTTCAACTCTTCCTCAGAGAAAGACGATCAAATAATTCCCAATGATGGTCCTTGCGGATTGGATAATCCATATAATATACAAATAAAAACTCCAGATATTTGAGATCTTTCTCTTTGAATAAGATCTGAATTCCAGTGATGGTTTCATTAGATATCTTACAACTAAAATCCCTTTTTTCCGATCTAGTTCCTCCACCAATGCAAACCCCAGTTAGATTCAGGCATGCTACACTTTTTAGTTATTGGGAGAACCCAAGTACTCTCTTTTGGATTCAGGAAACAACTTTTAAAGATATTTTTTCCTTTAGGAAGATACATGAGTAAAACAATCAACCTATTGATATTGGAAAACCCAACGGATTCTCCCAATGTATCATTTATAGGTCCAATGGAATTCATAGGTATAGGAAGAAGCCCTATCAAATAGCTATTTTTTCTTTCGACCATATTTCAATTATTAATACGATATATAAGGACTGCAACTACAAAGAGTATTATACCTTGATCGTGAAATATCGATTGCTTGTTAAACCCTGTGAATTGCATGAAAGTAGAATACTCTAAATTCGGGGGTCAAAGAGTTTTAGAAAATGTTCTTAGTGGATGTGAATGAGGGATCCCACTGAATTGATATGGTTTCGTGAAACTAAAAAATGGTGAGAATTCTTGATCTCTCTCAATATCTCTCTCAATTTGAAAATCCAAGATTTGAATTGATGTCCTCTCATTGATTCCTCCTAAATTGCATTGCATTGACTCCTCCTAAGTTGCATTGATTCATCCTAAATATTTCATTTTAATTGGAATTTGGTTATAAACCATGTATAAGGATCCTCACTAAGCATCCATGGATGAATGGTTAAATCGCCCAACTCATAATTGGCGAATTTGTTGGTTCAATTCCTATTGGATGTACGCTAATGAGACCCTCCAATAAGTCTATTAGAATTGGCTCTGTATCAATGGAATCACATCATCCATACATAATGAATTGATGTGGTATATTCATATCATAATAAATGAACAATAAGAACTAGTATTCTTATTGAGACTATAACTCATAGAGAAGAAAATCAATTTATGGATGGAATCAAATATTCAGTATTTATAGACAAAAGTATTTGGTTATTGGGGAAAATCAATATACTTCTAATGTCGAATCAGGATCAACTAAAACAGAAATAAAACATTGGCTCGAACTCTTTTTTGGTGTCAAGGTAATAGCTATGAATAACATCAACTTCCGGTAAAGAGTAGAAGAATGGGACCTATATGGGACATACAATGCATTACAAATGTATGATCATTATGCTTCAACCGAGTTATTCTATTCCACCTCTTAGAAATAAATGAACTTAAATAAAAATACTTAATAGAATGGAGATATATTTATACAAAACTTCTACCCCGAGCACACACAATGGAACCGTAGACAGTCAAATAAAATCCAATCCATGAAATAATTTGATCTATGGACAACATCGTTGTGGTAAAGGACGTAATGCCAGAGGAATCATTACCGCAAGGCATAGAGGGGGAGGCCATAAGTGTCTATACCATAAAATTGATTTTTGATGGAATAAAAAAGACATATAGGGTAGAATTGTAACAATAGACTATGACCCTAATCGAAATGCATACATTTATCTCATACACTATAGGGATGGTGAGAAGAGATATATTTTACATCCC
This sequence comes from Capsicum annuum, assembly GCF_002878395.1. Lineage (NCBI taxonomy): Eukaryota > Viridiplantae > Streptophyta > Magnoliopsida > Solanales > Solanaceae > Capsicum > Capsicum annuum. Next base: position 97,221,878 of record NC_061118.1, read on the forward strand.
AAAGGGGCTATAATTGGAGATACCATTGTTTCTGGTACAGAAGTTCCTATAAAAATGGGAAATGCCATACCTTTGAGTGCATTTTGAACTATTGATTTATGTAATTGGACATAATCAATTAGGTTTACGACGAAACCTAGAAATCGATCACTGATCCAATTTGATTACCTCTATAGGATAGACCTCAATAGAAAGCAGAAGAGTAATGCCAACAAGTGATTGAGTTCAGTAATTCCTCATATAAAATTATTGACTCTAAAGATATAGTAATATAGAGAAGACAAAATTGTTTCAAGCACCGACAAAACCAGAAGCGCCTCTTCTTTCAAAGAGAGGAGGATGGGTTATTCACATTTCATTTGATGGTCAGAGGTGAATTAAAAGTTAAGAAGTGGGAATTTTAATGATTCCCTGGGGAAAAAAATGAGATTTCTCCTAATTTACCCATAATATGTGGAAGTATCGACGTAATTTCATAGAGTCATTCGGTTTGAATGCTACACGAAGAACATAAGCCAAATAATGGAACGGGAAGACCCAGGATGTAGAAGATCATAACATGAGTGATTAGGAAAATTTGGATTCATATATATATCTACCTATGTGGTACTTCATTCTACGATATATAAGATCTATATGTATAGATATCATTATCTACATCTAGAAAGCTGTATGCTTTGGAAGAAGCTTGTACAGTTTGGGAAGGGGTTTTGATTGATCAAAAGAACAATCTACTTCAACTGATATGCCCTTAGGCATGGCCATACATAACATAGAAATTACACTTGGAAAGGGTGGACAATTAGCTAGAGCAACGGGTGTTATAGCGAAACTGATTGCAAAAGAGGGGAAATCAGCCACATTAAAATTACCTTCTTGGGAAGTCCATTTGATATCCAAAAATTACTCAGCAACAATAGGACAAGTGGGGAATGTTGGGGTGAACTAGAAAATTTTGGATAGAGTCGGATCTAAACATTGGCTAGGTAAGCGTCCTGTAGTTAATAGAGTAGTTATGAACCCTGTAGACCATCCCCATGGGGGTGGTAAAGGGAGAGCCCCAATTGGTAGAAAAAAACCCACAATCCCTTGGGGTTATCCTACACTTCGAAGAAGAAGTAGAAAAAGGAATAAATATAGTGATTATTTGATTCTTCGTCGCCGTAGTAAATAGGAGAGAAAATGAAATTTAATTCTTTGTTTTTACAAAAACTATACAAAAAAAATAGGAGTAAACATGTGACACGTTCACTAAAAAAATCCCTTTGTAGCCAATCATTTATTAAAAAAATTGATAAGCTTAACACAAAAGCAGAAAAAGAAATAATAGTAACTTGATCCCGGGCATCTACCGTTATACCCCCAATGATTGGTCATACTATTGCTATCTACAATAGAAAAGAGCATTTTCCTATTTATATAATGGATAGTATGGCAGGCCACAAATTGGGAGAATTTTCACCTACATTAAATTTTAGAGGACATGTAGAAAGCGATATTAGGTCTCGTCGTTAACGTTAACATTAATAAGAAAATCTAGATGATTATAATTCAGTAGTAGGTGGCAAACCTCATGCTAAAGAAGAAAAATAGTGAAGTATATGCTTTAGGTCAACATATATCAATGTCTGCTGACAAAGAACGAAGAGTAATTGATCAAATTCGCGGATGTTCCTATAAGGAAACACTTATGATAGTAGAACTCATGAACTTTCGAGCATCTTATCCCATTTTGAATTTGGTTTATTCTGCAGCAGCATATGCTAGTTATAATATAGGTTCCAGCAAAACTAATTTAGTCATTAGTAAAGACGAAATCAATGGAGATACTACTATGAAGAAATTGAAACCTCGAGCTAGAGGACGTAGTTTTCTGATAAAAAGATCAACCTTTCATATAACTATTGTAATGCAAGATATATCTTTAGATGATGAATATGTCGAGATGTATTCATTAAAAAAACAGATGGAAAAAAACTCTATAGATATGACGTATCGTGATATGTATAATAGTTGGGGATTATGGGATAAAAAACAAATCCACTTGGTTTCAAACTGGGTACAACCCAAGGTCATCATTCCCTTTGGTTTTAAAACCCATAAAATTATTCTGAAGGTATACAAGAAGATCAAAAAATAAGAGATTGTATCAAGAATTATGTACAAAAGAATATGAGAACGTCTTCTGGAGTCAAAGGAATTGTACGTTTAGAGATTCAAAAAAGAATCGATCTAATCCAGGTCATAATCTTTATGGGATTCCCAAAATTGTTAATAGAAATTCCAACGTGAGGAATCGAAGAATTACAAATGACCTTACAAAAAAAATTTAATTGTGTAAATCGAAAACAGAACATTCTTGTGATAAGAATTGCAAAACCTTACGAAAACCCTAATATTCTTGCAGAATTTATAGTTGGACAATTAAAGAATAGAATTTTATTTCAAAAAGCAATGAACAAGGCTACTGAATTAACAGAACAAGCATATACAAAAGAAATTCAAATACAAATTGTGGGGCGTATCGATGGAAAAGAAATTGCACGTGTCGAATGGATCAGAGCAGGTAGGGTTCCCCTACAAATGATTCAAGCTAAAATTGATTATTGCTCTTATACAGTTAGAACTATCTATGGAGTATTAGGCATCAAAATTTGGATATTTCTAGACGAGGAATAATTTTTCTACTTGTCTTTCCCTTCTATCCAATGATTGGACAAAAAAAGACCAATTCATTCTTTTTCTAATAAATATAATCAAGGAGAATATTTCTAAGTCTTAATTCTATAAGGTTGGATAAAAATTTGATTGACCATTTGAGATAATTGCTATGCTTAGTGTGTGACTCATTTTTTTTTTTAGGGTTAGGATTAAAAAGACCAACCCACATAGTATGAACTAAAAACTATAGAACTAATAATCAACCCATCACTTCACATAATCTAGATATAAAGAACCAGTCAAGATATGATATATAGGTCATATCTTTGTAGCAACTGAAATCTTTTGCATAAATAAAAAATAAAATTTGAGTCTAAGTTGTAAAGCAAAATAAACAAAAAAGATGTGGATAAATGTAAGGATGAGAGAAAGAGACAAAAAGAATACCAATGATATAAAATTCCAATATATAAGGTCTATGAGCAATCTTATGAAAGGCAGTGTAATAAAGTATCAATATGCATTCATACCATAATAAAAAGAATCTTCTTTATAGAAATATAGAAATAGAACAAAAAATCAAGAGCTTCGAGCCAGTAAAGACTGAGAAGATTGACTCAAGAACCAATTTCATTCTGAGCTCCATTGTAGAATTTGGACCTAACCATTAAGTCAGAAGTGATGGGAACGACGGAACTTGTGAATGCAAAATATTCTATTGAAATCTTAATGATTCACTAGTCGGGATGGAGGAATGAACCCGAAATTAATTCATGTATTCTGAGATCCGAGAAATCACGATTTAACCCTACAAATGAAATAGGGATTGAAAGAGTAAATATTCATCTGCGAAAACTTTTTATTGCAAAATTTTGGACAGTACAATAAAGGACCAAAAAACGATTTGGTATAATTATATAATTTTTTATATTTCTGTTTATAAAACTAAACGGTTTAGTTATATATTCAAACAAGATATAAAAATTACTAATAGATTTAATTAAATATCAAAGAATCCCACGTTCAAGGTATTACTCAATAAATACATATATATCTTAACTTAAGATTGACTCTTCTAGCTTAATTCAAATAGAATTTTTTGGAATTCTTTTATTTGCGAGGAGCTAGATGAGAAGAAACTCTCACGTCTGGTTCTGTAGTAGAGATGGAATTCAGAAACAACCATTAACTATAACCCCAAAAAAATTAGATTCCGTAAATAACATAGAGGAAGAATGAAAGGAATATCTTATCAAGGTAATCATATTTCTTTCGGTTAATATGCTCTTCAGGCACTTGAACCTGCTTGGATTATAGCTTGAGAAATAGAAGCAGATCGACAAAAAATGCCATGAAATGCACATCATGGTGGAAAAACATGGGTACATATATTTCCAGACAAACCAGTTACACTAAGACCCACAGAAGCATGTATGGTTTTAGGAAAATGATACCCTAAATGTTGGGTAGCTGTTGTTAAATCGGGGCGAATACTTTATGAAATGGGTAGAGTAGTAGAAAATATAGCCAGAAGGGCTATTTCACTAGCAGCATCCAAAATGCCTATACGAACTCAATTCATTATTTGTAATATAATAGACAAAAATATAGAAAGGGCTCTTAGATGGGAAACAAAACCACATGTTTCTTTTTTTTTGGACAAAAATATTTCTTTTTTTCTTCGCCCTTTGCATTCAAAGAACGGATTAAAAAAATGATTCAACCTTAGACCCATTTAAATATAGCAGATAATAGCAAGGCTAGAGAATTAATAGCAAATAATAGCGGGGATTGAGAATTGATGTGTATTCGAATCAGAGGAGCTAGGAATCATCGATATGCTTATATTGGTGACATTATTGTTGCTGTGATCAAAGAAGCAGTACCAAATATGCCCGTAGAAAGATCAGAAGTAGTCAGAGCTGTAATTGTGAGTACCTGTAAAGAACTCAAATGTGACAACAGTATAATAATACGATATGATGAAAATGCTGCGGTTGTTATTGATCAAGAAGAAAATCCAAAAAGAACTCAAATTTTTGGTGTAGGGATCCGTATGTAAACATAGTATCTATTTAGATAGGCTCGAATGGCTCCTTCTCATAATGAGAATGTATATAACCCTATTCTGGCCTATTCCGACATAGAATGAAATTATAATTATGGAATCGACTCGATCATCAGATTATAAGTTCATAACCCTATCTCATTCCCATTTTTGGTGGAACAAATCTACTAATTCCTTGATTCCAGTTAGTAAGAGGGATCTTGAACTAAGAAATAGACCCTAGAAGCTAAAAAGGGCTATCCTGAGAAATTGCAATAATTGGGTTCATTAATATTCCTAGTAGAGTAGATGCTACCACACATATAATCATACTCAATTCGATGGAATTGTTTGATCTTAAAGGGGATCTTCTGTAATTTCGCACGTGAGGGTTTATTTCTTGGTTTCATCCAGTCATTAATAACTTGATTATCTTTAGATAATAGTATATAGAAGCAACACTTTTAAGGATTCCTATTAACACCAAAAAATATAGGCCTGCCTGTCATCCATACCAGAATAAATAGAGTTTTCCAAAAAAACCTGCTAGTGGAGGAAGACCTCCTAAGGATAAGAGACATAGGGATAAACAGAGAGAAGAAAAAGGATCTTTTGTATGTAATCCTGTATAATCTTCAATATTATCAGTTTTGGTATGTAGACCAAATAATACAATGCAAGCAAAAGTTCCTAGATTCATGGACATATAGAACAACATATAAGTAATCATGCTTGCATATACTTCATTTGAGGCTCCAATAATTATTCTAATAATTACATATCCTATTTGGCCTATGGACAAATATGCAAGCATACATTTCATTCTTGTTTGAGTAATAGCAATGAGATTTCCTAATATCATGCTAAAAATTACTAGGATTTCCAAAAGAAGATGCCATTTGTTTGATGAGAAATAAAAAGGAATATTGAAAATTTGAGTGGCTGAAGCTGAAGCAGCTACTTTCAAAGTAACAGAAAGAAAAGCAATGACTGGAATGAGAGAGTTAGCATTGAAAAGAGAATTCCCTACTTCTTTCTCTCAATCAAAACCGTGCATGAGACTTTCATCTCACATGGCTCGTAAGTGATAAAAGTAAGAAGAACCCATTTTGTTTCTTTTTTGATTACCTTCCTCACGTATGTATGAGACCGAATCCATTTAATTTCTAAAAAGGATTACTAATCCTTAACTCTTCAAGGAATCCTTCATCAATGATTGTGAATGACTGATTTTTTCAATCTTTTCACCTTTGGTTTTGTAAGAGCAAGTCAGAATGATTGAGAAATAGAACCATCTAATTTAATTTATTCACAATATCCACGAGATGATCATCTTAGGGTGTTCCTATTGTAGACGGATGTTCTTATTACACTCATAGTCTCTAAAGGATGAGAACCAAATATGTAGCATCTATATCAAGAATTCAAGTATTTTATATGTCACTAGTCTGATCCTTTGTAGGAACTACCCATAATAATGAACTTGCAAAATGGACCAGTTTATCATAAAGAGATTAATCGTTCCTGACCCTGCTTCACCTTAATTAATATTTGAACAAGTAAAAGTTCTATCTTGGTTTGAGTGGGGATAGCATTTCTCTTCTGTATGTCCATGGAGTTTTCAAAATTCCAAACATCTCAGAGATAGATAGAGAGGTAGGAATTTCTCGAACGAACTAAGCTCCTTCATATACATTAGGAGTCCATTGATGAGAAGGGGATGGGGAAAGGTTGAACCCGATTCCTACGGTAATCAATATGAGCGCAATTGAAATTCCTGGGGAGTTATACCTTTGTGTATTGATAAGATCGTTTACTATTTCTTGAAGCTCAATCTCTTCCCCGAATGAACCATATAGCCAAGAGAAACCATGAACCAAAATAGAAAACCTAGCCCCACCCATGAGTAAATATTTCATAGTAGATTCATTAGACCGTACATCTTTCTTGGTATATCCAGATAATAGGTAGGAGCATAAACTGAAACATTCTGGGG